>NC_134486.1:406759421-407059421 GCF_040206685.1 Ascaphus truei | reverse complement strand
GGTTCTGCTGACATCATGAGGGGTGGGGCTGACTCTATTTAGCAGCCAGTTCCTGTGAGTGACAGAGTTCGAGTCAGTCTAGTTTTTCTGTCCTGGGAGTTAGAGGAAAGGAGTAGATCAAGCTCCGTCCTGGGAGCAAGCAAGAGAGAGAGACAACTCTGGCCTAATACATTTGGAGAGTGAGCAGAGCTCCGGTGGACCAATGCCCCTCACCCCAATGAGGGGGTGATGGGGAGAATCTACCCCCACCGAGAGGATACCCTCTGAGGTGGGCATTGGGGTATTGACGCCCCTCACAGACCATCCTGTCGGAGTACCCCTTGGAGGAAAGGAAAGGAGAGGAGAACGGCTGTACACCTTAGGATCTCCGGGTGTGCTGTTGTTGTTGCTGCTGTTGTTGCTGCTGTTGTTGCTGCTGTGTGCTGCCAAGGCTGCTGTGTGCGAGCTAGAGACAATAAAGAGACATTACTGATTTTACTCGAGATGTGTGTGTTTCTGGAGCATCCACCCTGGGACCAAGGTCATTTCTTCTATACGGGTCCTACCCCATATCCCTGGGAAGGTATAGAGGATGGAGGCGCTGCACCACCACTAAAGAATGAGGCAACTACCCCAGAAGCCTGGTCCTGTGTTCCCAACATCATCGCGGGAAGCTCAGGCCCTCCTGTTACCTGCAGGTACACACCACTCAAGCACGTGTAACCAGCCCTCACACACCCTAGATATAGCATCTGTGTCTGGGGGGGGGGGAATATGGGTTACATTTGGAGGCGCTGCTGAGATCCAGAACAGGACAGGCTTACAGCGAAGCAGAACGGGAAGAGTGATGTGCACTCTCCGGTCAAGTGCTAAAGAAATTAGGGCATGCCATACCGGGGGTAGTCAGGGGAGCGTGGACCTCCGCTCCCGCACAGTACGCCCTGGGTGCCCTAAGAGGGGGAATATGGGTCACACATAAAATAAAAACTTTACTACAGAACGATAATATGGCTACTGGTTACAGCCTACCCACCAGGTCTCGCACGGCCGTAACCACCCGCCCAGTGTCCCACACACTTGTTCACAGTCCCCACAGTGCCTGATGGGGCCCTCGGGCACCCAACCACTCTAATGTCCACAAGGATATAACCCCTCACCCTTATATGTGGTCAGCGCTGCCACTATAGTGTATATTGTTGCACTTGTGCGTGGGGTACCTGCCGGGTGCATCAGCACCCAGGCATGCTGCAACCTGCGATGGGGTACACAGACCCAATCGCCCAATGATGATCCGTGTGGAATGTCCACCTCAAGGACAGTCTCTTCCATGGGGGTGGTCTGGTCTCAGACCACCAAGAGCCCGGATGCCGCTGTGTCCTGTCTGTGAAACTCGCTACAAGCTACAGGGGTAGTTTCCGTATCTTCTGGGCCTCTCCCTGTAGCAGCCACAAACTGAGGGGAGTTGGGACTAGCTGGGGCCTATCAGGGGTCTCTGGCCTAGTGTAGATGCCACAGGTACCTGCACACTCTCACCCTACCCCTTCAGTGTCCAGCTTCCATCTCACAGTCCCCTTAACTGTCAGAATCCACCCTGTCAGAATTCTAACTGCCATACATCTCTCAGCCCTATTGGTTGCCTGGCAACGCGTCCTGCAGCCCCTGAGGCTGCTGAAACTTGTAGTTCCCCTGCTGTGCTATACTCCTATGGAAAGGTAAGGGGACAAACAGGGGACCAGGGGCACCCAGGTTATACAAGTAAAGATACCTTTATGTGCCCTGAAAGGCAGAACTAAAATGTGAGTGTGCCCTCAGGGGGGATTTTTTGTGTGTATTGTTTATTAAAGTGTCTTTTTAAACTTACTTCACTATTAGGCTGAGTCCATGGTAACTGCAGCCGTGCGGATGTGCGCTGAGGCTGAGGGAAAGCGTGTGCTTTCCCTGACCTTAGTTTGCGCGCCGTCCGGGGGCGTGTCGGGGGCGCCCTCATTGGGCGAACCGCTTACGTGACCGGTCCTGGCTCCCGTGAGCGCTCAAACTAGAAATTTGTTAAGACCTACGCCTCCGCACACCTGCGGACGCGTGCGCGAGCCCCTGCTAAAGCCGCTCTCATTGCAGCTGCAGGGGCTCACTGACAAGCGTCAGCACGCCTCAGCCAAAGTCCTCTATCTCCTTTTGCCCTACCTACCATCATCAGCAACATTTAGCACTACAGCAGCCAGGGAAAACAAGGAACGCTGTCTCCAACTAACTCCCTCACGTCCGTGTACTTAAGGATTAAAATGCCGTGAATAACAATAGGACATAAAAATGTTTTTCTCAAAATAAAAAGAGAATAAATTGCGGGATTAAACTTAATGTGATGGATATTTGTCATATGCTACCAAATGAAAAAATCCCCAAGTTTTTATTTGTCAATGAAATTGCATATTGCAGTATACTGTATCTTTGCATGTGCAATTTATGCCGAATAATTGAAAAAAAGTCTAATAATTTTTTTTTTTTGTCTTTCTATTCAATATTAACCTTCGGCATGCTTGCTGTAAATAAACAGAACTCTCTCTCTCTTAACTTTTATTAACATGTCAAACAGTTCTTTTTTTTTTTACTCCTTCCATTTGATCGTTTCAGTAGACAAAACAGACTCATTGAGCCGCACCTTCGCCAACCTCAATGAACCACTATCAACAGCTACTCTATTATTGTAGCTCCCCCGGCCCACGGGCATTTCACACTGAAATGTTTCAGTGTAAACTGAGAAATTCCACTTCCTGATTAATTATATGCACGGCTGTAGCGTTCCACATTTAAAAAAAAAATGATTTTTTTTTTTTTTTTTAAATAAGGAGAATACATTTTTTTCAGGTTTTTTCTTTTTTTTTTTTTAAATGTATCATTTTAAGGCCCAAAACGCATTTCAAAGACATGATGCAAAAAATAGTCCAAATCTATTTGTAACACCACAGAATATTACAAGCGTCCTGTAAGTGTATACAGTACAGTACCATAATTACTCTGTTCTGACCAGGTGAATCCTTTTTCCACTTTTAGTCTGTCCATGGGCATGATAGCAGACACAGTTATGTGTTACCTGGATGCCCGAATTAGCTAACCAGCATTTGATATGCATAATTCAGAGCCCTTTCTTGTATATCTCTAGTATTCTTATGCATAGATCCTTTGAAATAACTTTTCTGGGTGGGAATCGCAGCTTTAGAAAAGAAATCAAGCACAGAGGAATGTACATTCGATGTGTATTCAATCTATTTTCAATCTGCATTGAGTCAACAGAAGCAAAGGTGTACTTATCATGTACCTGTACAGTTAAAGTATACGCTCACTTTTTACACCTTTCCATCGTGGGCCCACCCATTCAATGAATGACGTCAGGGATACAGTGCATAAAAGTTGACACAAATTGCATAGCCTCCCACACGCTGATCTCTATCTGAACAAACTCTTGTCCAGATAATGTATTGTGCTTCATCTTCTGCCATGGAATGTTCCCGACTCTACGGACACAAGAACCCGCTTGCTGCTGCTGTCCTGGGCCCGGCTCAGAAAAAGAGAAAGGCGGCAGCTATTTCCGAGCTCCCCACTGCAAAAGGCAAAAGTGCCTAAAGAAACGGCACAAAAAAACTCCCAAGGCAAAGAACCCTGGACCAGGGTTTAAAAAGAAGAAAATGGGAAAAGTCATTGTCATGATTGGTGTATGAGGGGTTAATGGGATCTGTGTATATGTTGACCTGCTTCAGCAGAATTGCCCCAGGTCTGAGATGTATTTCCCCAGCAGTCTGTGTTATATTACTGTGTGTATAAATCATGTCAGGAGGGAAAGGGTTAACCATATTGTCTATATGTTGATCTGCATCCCCCTGCTTCAGTAGAATTAATTGCTATGTTATGTATTAACATGGAGAGAGGGAGAAATGGTATTGTATTGTATTCCTGACAATGGATAAAGTGAAAAAATTATATCTTTCATTGTATACATGCTATAACGGTGATATTTGGACACAAGTTAAATCCCACCTATAGCAGGCGTCTCAGGGATTGTTAACCCCTTCTTACCAATAGAAAGTATGATTTCCCCATGTAATAGTTTGTCATATTTTTATTCAGAAAGGCAGTGTGAGTTATATGAGTCCTCTGATGTGTTAATGAGGCCATATGCTGATCAAAGGAGGCTACTTGAAAGGCTTTGTTGTGGAGAAGTTCCTCAGAGGTGAGAAAAAAGCCTGTACATCCGGGGAAGTGACTCGCCTCATTGCCTATGCAGCCAGCTCTCACAGATGGATACTAACCATTGTGACCTGTCAAACGTAACACCCTACATGAAAGACCCCTGCCCAATAAGCATTTTTCTAGACAAGATGGCAACGAAGGCATCAGGTCATAGTTTTTTATAAATGGGCTGGCCAAGTAGCTACAGGGGAGGGGTGTATTAATGAGGGGCTGGGTAAACCCGGTTTCTCGCGTTACCTGGCAACCGGTGATTGGGACAAGATAATTGTTCACCAATAACTGAACTGCCATGTTAGGAATGGGGGGCCTGCATCTATATAGTTGCTTACACCCCTTATTCCTGTGCTTGTCGTGCTTGTTGTGACCTATAACAACTAAGAAGCTTCTATTCGGCTGAATATCTCCTTGTCCAACCCCAGTAAGTGTAAATATTTCTGTAATGTTATTTGCTTGATGTATTGTCTGTTCTGCTCATAGGAAATAAACTCATTCAGTTTACTATATCCTAGTCTTGTTCAATCTGGCCCGGTTATTAGATATATTGTCGGTTCTCTCGTGACAGTCATCACTTGGACAATTTTTGGGGTTGGGCCGCTCAAGTTCACCTCCACCCACCGAAGCCGATCATAACATTTTCTGTACTTGCAGCTCCGAGCATTTTATAATAAGCACCTTCCCCCCCCGCTAACAAATTTTGAAAAGTTGTTTACTTGAGACGGATCATGTCCCAAATAAGGAAGTAACGTGGACGGGCACGGAATTTACACAAATATTGCATTATATGACCCAATGGGAAACTGACTTAGAAGAGGAATGGAGTGAAATCTTTGTGTCAGCCGCCAAGAGCTCGATATGCACCACGTTAAAGGAGAATGCATATAAAGTTTTAATGAGCTGGTATCTTACCCCTGTAAAGCTTTCCAAATTTATTGCAGCACTATGGAAACAAAAAGACACCCCAATTTTATCTTACATTCAAAACAGAATCTAGTTTGTTTGCTAAATTGAAAAAATAACAAGCATGGTTAATGATACTGGCACTAAATTCCAGAAGGTTTGGCAGCCCTGGATAGCTCAATTAGATATACCAGGGGTGAATGTAACCACGATCCTGCTATGATAGCTGTAGGTGCATCCTCCTTTGACAGAATACGGTGGCTACATGATAAAGCAGAATGACACTCTTATTGGAGTATGTTGGGCCTGAGCAGCACGGAAGTAGCAGGTCCAGGTCTAAGCGAATGTCGATATGTAACTATACCACCCCCACCCTCCCTCCCCTAGTTGTGTTCCACCTGATATGATTTTACCCCCCAAAATGTATTGTTTTGATATGTATGTTCAATGTATTGATTTTCAATAAAATTTGAGTTACAAAAAAAAATCTCATAGAAACATATACTTATGATATAATAAGCACACATCACAGAAAATCTGTGATCTATATATTATTGCTGGATGACAGTTATATGCGGTAGCTCAGTTATCCCAATCATATGAACTGGGATTTGTAATCCCTTTCACGTAGAAAGTGCAAACGTATGTTACACTATTTTTCCATGTACCGTACAATAGATTGGTATAAATTGTTTAACCCTTTATTTTATTTAAATTATATTGTCAATTTTTATTATGGTATTAAAACATTTTATTTATTTTTGATAATTTTTTCATTAGAAAGTGTCTGTTAATTACATTTCTGCCTGTGATTATGAACATCTGCGCATGAGAGAACTCATTGGAAGGTGCTTCATTTTCTTGATTGGATTATCGATTTCCCAATCAACCTACCAGAGCATGGACACAGATATAAATATATGGTGGATTCATTTTTCTCCCTGATGAAGTCTATGTTTTAGACGAAACACGTAGGGTTAGAAGGAGATATACTAATTTCATGTATTTGCCACTTGTCTGATCTATTCTTTTAATATACATTCCAAAAAAGAAGTTTGTGCCTGCTGATTATTGCCATCTACTCCAGCCTACTAGTTCTCCCCTACACCTGACATTCGAGGTTTCCCCGCAGTGTGTTCAGTCTGAATGCAGCTGGAAGGTGGAGAAAGAGGTGTGGTACACCTAATGATAGGTATCGCACTGCTTGTACGAGTGTAATCCCAAACTGCTGTGCTCGTTGAAGGAGGGAGTGTTTTGCAGCGGAGAACCGGAAGAGGGACGGTGGGCTGTCTCTGTGGCTATCGGAGCATTGCTGGGAGAAGGCTACCAAGCAGAGACGAGTAACCATCTGACGGAGTACCGGAGAGCGTTTGGAGAATCAAGGCGGATCTGAGGGAATTGGAGGATAGAGTGCAGAGAACCAGAAAATCATCGGTGTGCCAAAGACCAAGGAGATTCCTGTTCAAGATCGAGCTTTATGCTACACCCGGTAAATACGCCATAATAGGTATTCCTTTTTACAGCGTGAGGGGACTGAGACGACTGTGACGGTGAAAAGGGACCCAGGCCAATAATAAAGGTATTATGCCTGGCTGGGTGCCCCTGAGCCATATTGGTAATTTGTGAAGTGTCAGCTCTGCAGCCCAGTTATGTCATGTGACCCATATTACCATGAAAAATGTGTGTGTTTTTTACTATTCCAGAAGTGTCAACCAGTGAGGAGTTCCCTGCTTCAGCACAGAGCAGAATAGTAAAACCGGGCAGAGGAATAAATCACATTCAAAGGGACCCCGGTATATGCCCAAAACCCCAGAACCAATTGTGGGGTTCAGTGTATCTCCCACCATGTATAAGGTGGCGAGAGAAATGTATTTTCTCTGTTTATAATGTATTATGTAGAGATGGTTTTTCTGTGATAGTGTAAAAGAAAATGTTTTTAAAGTCCAGCACTTAGCAAGGTTTCAGAGGCTTTTTGCTAACTTCTGTTAGGAATCTCCAACGGAGTGGTGTGGTGGGGGGAGAAGGGGTGGGGATAGAAGGGGGAGAGGGGGGAGAGAGAGGAGGCAGAACGGAGAGAGGAGGCAGAAGGGGAGAAGGGAGAGAGAGGGGGGGAGAAGGGAGAGGGGGGAGAAGGGAGAGAGGGGGGCAGAAGGGAGAGAGAGGGGGGAGAAGGGAGAGAGAGGGTGGCGAGAATGGAGAGAAGGGGGGCAGAAGGGAGAGAGGGGGGCAGAAGGGAGAGAGGGGGGGGCAGAAGGGAGAGAGAGGGGGGAGAAGGGAGAGAGATGGGGAGAAGGGAGAGAGAGGGGGGGGAGAAGGGAGAGAGGGGGGCAGAAGGGAGAGAGAGGGGGGGGAGAAGGGAGAGAGGGGGGCAGAAGGGAGAGAGAGGGGGGGAGAAGGGAGAGAGGGGGGGAGAAGGGAGAGAGGGGGGAGAAGGGAGAGAGAGGGGGGGAGAAGGAGAGAGAGGGTGGGTGAAGGGAGAGGGAGGGGTATGAGGAGGGGAGGGGTGAGGTATGAGGAGGAGGAGATGTAATGTTTTTTTCTGTATCACAATAAGAAAACAGTTAAGTAAAAGTTGCGCGCTAAAAGATATTTTTTCGTGGTAGGTGCGCTATGGGTTTGGGGGTTGGGGGAGGCCTGCTCCTTTCATTTGTCCCGGGCCCCATGATTTCTGTTGGCGGCCCTGTGGGTGATGTGAGGTGCATGGGGGGAGAGGGTAATGGGTGATGTGAGGTGCAGGGGGGAGAGGGTGATGGGTGGTGAGGTGCAGGGGGGGAGGGTGATGGAAGGTGCAGGGGGGGAGAGGGTGATGGGTGATGTGAGGTGCAGGGGGGAGGGTGATGGGAGGTGCAGGGGGGTGATTGGAGGTGCAGGGGGGATCATTGGAGGTGCAAGGGGGGGTGATTTGAGGTGCAAGGGGGTGATTTGAGGTGCAAGGGGGTGATTTGAGGTGCAAAGGGGGTGATTTGAGGTGCAAGGGGGGTGATTTGAGGTGCAGAGGTGGGGTCATTGGAGGTGCAAGGGGGTGATTTGAGGTGCATGGGGGGTGATTTGAGGTGCATGGGGGTGATTTGAGGTGCATAGGGGGTGATTTGAGGTGCATGGGGGGTGATTTGAGGTACAAGGGTGGGTGATTTGAGGTGCATGGGGGGTGATTTGAGGTGCAAGGGGGGTGATTTGAGATGCAAGGGGGAGAGTGATGTGAGGTGCAAAGGGGGAGATTGATGTGAGGTGCAAGGGGGGAGAGTGATGTGAGGTGCAAGGGGGATAGTGATGTGAGGTGCAGGGGGAGAGGGACATGAGGTGCAAGGGGGGAGAGCGATGTGAAGTGCAAGGGGGAGGGATGTGAGATGCAGGCGGGTGTGATGTGTGTGCTGTGCAGGGGGGTATTATGTGTTTGATGTGGAGGGGGAGTATTATGTGTGTGGGTGAGGGGGAGAGATGGGGGTATGAGAGATAGATGGGGAGTATCGCAAAGGTTGATAGTGAGGGGTTCTGGGGGAGATATGAGGATGATGATGAGGGGTGCTGGGGGAGATATGATGATGATGATGAGGTGCTGGAGGAGAGATGATGATTTTACCCGTGCGGCCCAATTTTTTTTCCTTGGAGCAGTTCGGCCCTTCTCACTTTATAAGTTGTGCAGGCCTGGACTACAGTATGCAGTTAGTACTGTCAAACTAGTCTATACTGGAACTACTGTATACTGTAACTACTGTTAAATACTTTGTAACCAGATGGCTAGTGCTGCTCTCTCAGGAAAGAAAAAATCTGTGCCATACTTACCTGTATCATACAGTACTGTACTTGGTGTGCCTGTACTTACCATACTACAGTACAGATCTATACCATACTACCTTCCTGATGCTTGCCCATTACGCTCGATCACAATGGGCAACACAGTCGCAATATGGTCAATATATTTATTGCATCGTTCCACGGTGAGTGCATCGTTCCACGGTGAGTACATCGTTCCAAAAACTCATTATGCCTTGCGCCAACTCACTCTTTTTGGAGGGTTTCAAGACTTTTCGGATATGATCCTTCAGCTGATGCCAGACCATTTCGATAGGATTGAAGTCTGGCGATCTGTCATTGGAGGGGAAAAAAAGGACAATTAGTTAAAGAGATACACAGTAAAAACAGTGGGATAAAATGAGACACGGTTACCGCACTTACTCCGCTGGCGACTTCACCCAGTTGATACCGCGCTCAGGAATATGCGCTGTTAATGCGGTGTGCTTCGGATCGTTGTCCTGGTAGAAACGGTGACCATCTGGGAACTCACGTGTGATGTATTCCACAATCTCAGGCACAATTTGCTCTCGGAAAAAAGCTTTATTCATGATTCCTATAACAAGAAAAGTGCTCAAAAAACTGCATACTAGTACAGTACAGTGCATAAGGCGAAAGCGTGTGATTTATTTTACCTTCAAAGATGACAATGCATCCTGGTCCACACCTAGAGATGGCACCCCACACATGCATCTTCACTGGTGTTTTGGACGCGGCTTCATAGATATGCAACCTTTTTTGTGGAATGCAAAGGTGGCAAATCTCTCCAGCAACACAATAGACTCGTCAGTGAAGATGCAATCCTGGAATGTTTCTCCACTGTCGATCCATGCCTGGGCCTGGACCACTCTCTTGATCTTGTTAATGTCCCTTATCATAGGGTACGCTCTTTAATGACAAGGAATAATTTTATAGGTACAGTACAGTTTCTTAAACAACACTTTAACCTCCTGTACTGTCCAGTACTAACCTCACACGTCCATATTTCCATCCAATTCTGCGTCTCATCTTCTTTATGCTGGTCTCAGATACAGTGATATTGTGATTTTGAAGCCGAGTGTATTTGACACTTAAGGCACTCTTCTCATCATTCTCCTTACTTATTTTGTCGACCAGAAGAGTTGTCTCCCTACAGTGTACAGAAAAACAACAAACCGGTAAGTTACAGTGCAGTAGGCCACAAGTACAGCACATCATTTACAGTAAACAATAATAGATGCAGCAATATAAACAATAATAGATAGATATACTATATTATATAGTAATATAAATAAACAGAAATAACCATAATGTTAGATAGATCTATACTATATAGTTATATTTATATGCAGCAATATAAACAATAATAGATAGATATACTATATTACATAGTAATATAAATAAACAGAAATAACCATAATGTTAGTTAGATCTATACTATATAGTTATATAGTTATATATAGTTATAGTTATATTTATATGCAGCAATATAAACAATAATAGATAGATATACTATATTACATAGTAATATAAATATACTTACGCGTTAGTTACCGTTGGTGTCCTCGTGCGTTGTTTGGTCTTTACGTGTGCACACAGTGGTTGATGGTACAACGAGGCCAGAAGCAGCTAACCAGAGTTGGATATCTGCAATTCGTTGTCCGCTCGTGTACATGTCCTTAATTCTCATGCTGAGATCCTTTGAAATCTTTTTAACAGGCATTGCTGCGAGTAGAAAGAAATACAATCACAAGAATGTATATACGATGTTTAGTCGATGTGTATTCAATGTGCAGTGAATCCACAAAATGGATGGTGTATTTAGACGTTAATGACTCACATTAGAGTACGCCCACTTTTAACACCTGTACCTCGTGCCATGCATAAAAGGTTACACAATTTGCATATGCCACAACTGGATGATCTGTATCTGAACTTTACCTTGTCCAGATACTGGATTGTGCCATCTGCTTCCATGGATCAACCCCGATTCTACGGACGCAGGAACCCACTCGCCTCTGCCGTGCCTGTCATGCACAAAAAGCGAAAGGCAGGAGCCATTTCCAAGCCAAGTCCAAAGCGAAAGGCTAAGGCTAATAAAGAAAACCTTCTGCTGACCCCAAAGGCTAAGGGTTTTAATACATGTAAGCCTTATTATGTCAAGAAGAAATTCGGTGATGTACACTCAAGGCAAAATAAATGGCAGCCAACCATCGAACCAGCAGGCCACTTCCTCTATTATGCTTCGACGACTCTGCCACTGCTCTCCCAGAAATCCACAGCCCATCTTCTCCACGACGCTGCCGCTGCTCTCCCGGAAACCCACAGCTCATATTCTCCACTACTTTTCGACGACGCTGCCGCTGGTCTCCCGAAAATCCACAGGTCGCTTTCTCCATTACGCTTAGACGACTCTGCCGCTTCTCTCCCGGAAATCCACAGGTCACTTTCTCCATCCCTCTTCGACGATGCTGCCGCTTCTCTCCAGGGAACCCCCATCTCATCCTCCGTAGCACCCATCCACCCAGGTGTCCACAGCACCCCATGCACAAGATCCAGCTCGTTAGACAGCATGCTGAATGGGTTAAGTGTCGATATCCCCGGGAACTCCACTATGCTGATAAAGATAGATCTTCTTTTAGAGACCATACTAAATATGGATCAACGGATGGAGAAGATGGATCAACGGATGGAGAAGATGGATCAACGGATGGAGAAGATGGATCAACAGATGGAGAAGATAGAGACTGACATAGCGGGGATACATAATTTTCTCGGAGTTCATGCCCCTGTATCTCCGACGCCGGAGCAGGAGGGTGGCTCCAGAGGCAGGCTTGCAGAGAAGGCATTTTGGCACATTGAGTCTCTATCTCCACCCAACTACAATGGGTCGGGTCAGAATTCCACATTACCACCTGCTTGAGCTGTGCAGCTAGGTAATATCTGTGTAAATCTGGTACCCCCAGGCCTCCCCTTGATCTTGCTGCCATCAAGACCGATCTGGCGACTCGGGGTCTTTTGCCCTGCCAAATAAAGTGAAATATTCTGTTTTGCATGTTTTTGAGATCAGCGCCCGGAACGTGGGTCGGGAGTGTTTGAAAGAGGTATAACATTCTTGGGAGTATATTCATCTTAGTGGAGATCATGTGACCGAACCACGATATCTGGTAACCTTCCCACTGATCTAGATCCTTTTTGATCTTGTCCCATAACCACGGGTATTTTAGACGCCAGTGGTTCAATCGTGAGGGCGAAGAGAAGGGGAGATAGGGGGCATCCTTGTCGGGTACCGTTCTGGATTTGGAATCGTTCCGAGCCTCCGCCTGAGAGGCGTACCGAGGCTGAGGGATTCTGATAAAGTGCTTGAACGCCCTTTAAGAACGAGTCTCTGAAGCCGAATTTAATCAGTGTTTGGTTAAGAAATAGCCAATCAATCCTGTCAAACGCCTTCTCTGCGTCTAGGCTTAATAACATTGCCTTCGAGCCTGAAAGGTCTACTAAATTAATTATTTTACGTGTATTGTCTGAGGCCTGGCGGCCCAGGACAAACCCGACCTGATCCTTGTGTATTAATCTCGGGAGGATGGGATTAAGTCTGTTCGCCAAAATTTTACTATATAGTTTAAGGTCATTGTTCAACAATGAAATTGGTCTATAACTGCCACATTGGGTGGGGTCCTTCCCATCTTTAAGTATTATTGCCAAATTTGCGGACGACATTGTGGACGGGATAGGACTCCCTTCTAGAAATGAGTTGAACAAACTTAATAGATGTTTGGACAGGATGGGGAAGAATTTTTTGTAGTATGCATTTGTGAAGCCATTAGGGCCCGGCGCCTTGGAATTTTTGGAGGCTCTAACGGCCGTTTCTAATTCGTCTAGCGTAATTTTCGCATTAAGATAAGTATTTTCTTCCTCTGTTAATGATGGAAGGTCGCATTCGGATAGATAATCGGCGGCTAATGCCATATCCGTCACTTTAGAGTTAGCAGAGTGGGTTCTTAGGTTATATAATTTAGTGTAGAATTTGGTGAATTCCTCTGCTATTTTTTTCCGTTGTATTGGAGTTCACCAGAGTTATTCCTGATCGCCGTGATTTGCGATCTTTTCTGTATTCCTCGTAACTTGCTGGCAAGGAGTCTATCGGCCTTGTTCCCTTTATCATAATACCTCTGACCCATCCATCTAAGAGCTTTTTCTACACCTTCTAATTGGATGATTCTTAAATCGTTTCGAGCAGTTGTCAATTGTTTATAAATTCTCCGGGAGGGGTTATTTTTATGCTGCTGCTCTAAGTCGATTATTTTGTCTGTAAGCTCTTTAGTTAATTTGAGTTTAGTTTTCTTCCGGTGGGAGGCAATCGAGATAAGATTTCCTCGGATTGTCGCCTTATGGGCTTCCCACAGGCTTGCTGGAGAGGCTACGGAGCCTTTGTTTATTCTGAAGTATTCCTTAAGAGATTTTTTGAGTTCCATCACTGTCCCGGAGTGGTTCAGTAAGGAATCGTTTAGTTTCCAGCAGTATGAGATAGTTTTCCCGAAGGGGATGGATAGGGTCATGGTGATGGGAGCGTGATCTGACCACGTAATTGAGCCGATATCTGTGTCACTGGTGGCCTCTAGGACGTTCTTGGAAGCGAGAAAGTAGTCAATATGGGAGTAAGAGTCTCTGCTTAAACCTGCGTTCCAGAGCCCTCGCTTCCCTGATACCACCTCCTCCCCTACTTGACAACAGGAGTACGAAGTCCAGGCTATTGTGGATTCCAGGATCTCCAGAGGGGCGTTGCACTGGAAGGGCTTTGGACCAGTAACAGCGGCTGAAAAAAGGGAGGAAAGTCGACCCTAGTGGGGTCTAAAAGTGTTGGACCGGTCTTAGGTAAAGAACCGGCTAGTGGGGTATAAGACCCTTGGGGGCGGGTCCGAGAACGCTCTCCAGCGAAGGCGGGCCGGGTGGAGACCCTGAAGGTTCTGTGACTTCAACCGGCTTCCGCATCACCGTGTTGGCTTATTCGGTGAGATGACAGGCCCGCTGGGCTTTTTGCTCTATCTGGCCATGTGTGGGCGGGATTGGGCGAGGGAGGGGGAACTGGATCGGGAGGTGGAGGGTTGGGGACGTTAAAGGCTGCTGTGGGGGTGGTTACCCTGGGGGGCAGAGGGGGGAGGGGGACATGGAGGGGGGGAGGAGGAAGCAAGGGGGGTGCATGGAGGGGAGGGTGTAGGGAGGGGGTGGGGAGGTGTGGGTGGAGGGGGGGTGGTTGGGAAGGAGGGGAGCGAAAGGGGGGGAGGAGGGGAGGGATGGGTCCTCGTTGTGGGCTCCCGATTGGTGGAACCTATTGTATAGCAATGTTTTATACCTGAAGTGTTTAGTAGCTAGTGGGGGGGAGGGGGGGAATACGGGAAGGGTCCCTGCTCAATTGGTGTGGGGGAGGGGGGTGTTTAGGGGTGGGTGCAGGGGGGGTAGGGAGTTGGTCTTGGAGGAGAAAAGGGTAGGGGGGACGGGGGGAAGGGGGAAGCAGGGGGGATGATGCATAGGTGGGTCATCAAAAGTCTTATCTCCAATCTACCTAGGTTACAATCAGCATCGAATATGTTCCTGCTCAGGGAAACCGGGGTGGGGGTGGGTGGAGGGGAAGGGGGGGGTGGGGGGGAATTTGGGGGGGGAGGAATAGGGGGTGGGGGGGTACAGGCTTAAACATTGAACCTTCAGCATTGTACATGATTCACATATAACAGTTTACACATTATACATTTGCCTTAGCACAAGTGTTGTGCGACCTCATGTGGTAAACCCGGGTAATGCACCTGTCGAGTCCATATTCGTGAGCGTGCTTAGCCAGGCTGATTCAAGGGAGAGTGGTCCAGCCCGGAGGGGGCGGGGGGTGGGGTTAGGGGGTGGGCAGGGATAGGGAGGGGAGGGGTAGTTGGGAGACAGGGGGGGGTAGGGAGTTGGTCCTGGAATGGGGAAGAGTAGGGGGGAGGGGGGGGAGAAGGGGGCATGAGGCTTGGGCGGGTCGTCATAGGTCTTATCCCCAAACAACCTCGGCTATCTTCAGCATCCTTTATATTAATGCCCAGTGGAGCCAGGGTAAGGGGGGTGGGGGAAGAGGGGGGAGGGTGAGGGGTAGCTGGGGAAGGGATAGGGGATGGGGGAGGGGGGGTACAGGCTTATACTTTAGACCTTTAGACCTTATGCATACTTTACATTTAGTAGTATTGACAACAGACATTCGCTGTAGCACAAGTGTTGTGCGACCTCGTGTGGTGGATCTAAGAGCATCGCTTGTCAGGTCCATCTTCGTGAGCATATTCGGCCGAGCTGGCACGGAGGTAAGTGGTTCCGCCCGGAAGGGGCGGGAGGGGGTATGGGTGGGGGCAGGGGTAGGGGGGGGTAGGGGGGAGGGGGGGCTGGGGTATGGGGGTGGATTTGTATGGTTGGGGGGGGTGAGTCAGGGGGGAGGGGGTGGGTGAGGAGGGTGGGGGGGGCCTAGGGTAATGGAGGAGGGGGAGGGGGGGGGAGTGGGGAGAGGGTAACACAGGTCTTTGAACCGTAAACCATGTACACATTATCCAATCCGTTAGGTATGTGTCGGATATTTGCGGTACTATGGGGCCCTCCTGTGTCTACCTTGGGAGAAGTAGTAGCCAAAGCCTTATATACCTGCAGAGATATAGCAGAGCCGAGGTGCAGGTTGTGCTGGGTAGGGGAACAGGGAGGGGAGTGGGCGAGGGGCAGGAGGGGGTGTTGGGGGGGTTGGGGGGGGAGGGGGGATTGGGGGTAAATCGGAGGGGGGGGTGGGGTAAGGAAGTGGGGGTAGGGAAATGAGGTGGGGGGGGGAACCAACTCAATCGTTGCGCCCAAAACATTATACAGAGAGAGCATTCAATGCTGTAGACACCTGACAGTTACAATAATAGAGTTAGTGCAGCCTTTTGTGTCGTTTCAGGAAAATGTTATTTTCATGTCCTTATTCACTTGTGAATGTCACTGGGCTGCAGTTGGGGTGCGCGCACCCCCTCTTGGGGGGCGGATGGGATGGGGAGGGGGTTGAGAAGGAGGCTAGGGGGACAGGGGGAAAGGTGGAGGGGGGGTAGGAGAAAGGGGAGGGGGGATGAGTAGGAAAGGGGGGTGGGGTGGAAGGGGATAGTGTGGACGAGGGGGGGGCGGGGAGAAGGGGGGGAGGTGAGGCCGGTATTGGGCCAGAGGGAAGGGGTGGGGGCATTGGTATTAGGGGGGTGGGTGGGTGAGGTGCAGGAGAGAATAGGAAAAAAGAAGGGGGGGGTGGGTCGGGGGAGGAGGGGGGGAATGGTGGGGGGGGATAGGGGAATGCCCTTCAAGTTCTGTGTGGACCCTTCTGACTTGGAGGACATGAACGCTGGGGTAGCTGAGGTCTGCTGCCAAACTTGGGGCAATGGGAGGTATAACAACCGGGGATAACATGGGGGAAACAGTGCTACAGACCCTCTGTGGACGCCTCAGAGGTGGGAGCGACCGGGATGTCCTGTGCCGTCCGCCCCTCCGCAGAGGAGGGGGAGCCGTGATCCTGTGGGACCGTCAGGGGTTGGAGCGTCAGCGAGACCTCTTGGCCCCCCTCGGCTGAGGGGGGGCACCGGCACACCATCCGGGGGCCGGGCTGTGGTATGGGCTCATCCGGCGTTGTGCGCTCGGCACCCCTGGTCTGGATCCATTGGTCGGGGTCACGTGATGCAGAGAGTGGAATCTGATGGTCGGAGGTCGCGCGCGGTGATGACGTCTGCTTCGTCTCGATCTCGATCAGGATACTTCGTGGTGCTCCGCAGCGGAATGGAGACTCCTCAGACGCCATCTTGGAAAAAACCGCTGCGCACGCGGTGGGCTCATCTCTTTGAACTCCTGCGATGCAGCGGATGGATCCTTCAGCGTGCCAGAGGAGAGGGAGCCGGTCGCCTCTCTGGGCGCTGTTGGGAGTCCCTTTTCAAAGGTTAGTGGTGTAGCTTCGTTTGGTGCTTCTTGTGCAGAGGCATGCTGTGGGGACCCTCCAGACGCCATTTTAAGTGGTGTTAGGGAAAAGGACGGAAATCTCCTGGGAGGACCTCCCTCTGTGCAGGGGACACCCTTTATCTCTCCCTGGACTGCCTCTGCTCCGCGATTCTCTCGGATACTCTGACCGGGTGGTCCTCCCGTTCCCGGGGTCTGTTGTCAGCCTGGTGAGCATGGTGGAAGGGTTCCGCGGGGAGGCCCAGGGTCTTAGCCAGAGGCTCCATATCCTCGGGCCGTCTGATGGTCAGAAATTTTCCTTTATGGGAGATGATCAACTTAAACGGGAAGCCCCATTTGTACTTAATTCCCTTTTCCCGGAGGAGGAGTGTCAGGGGGCGCATCGCCTTCCGTCGGTCCACGGTAAGCTTAGAAAGATGATTATAGATCTGTAGTGGCTCGGTCTGGAACGTGATCATGTCCTTATCCCTGCAGGCTCCAATCAGTTTATCCTTAGTTGAGAAACTGTGGAGGCGCACGATCACGTCCCGCCTCCGTTTTGGATTTTCTGAGCGCGGGCCCAATGCCCTGTGTGCCCTGTCTATTTCAAGGTCCCGGGGGTCGAGATCAGGGGAGATAGTGAGGAAAAAATCCATCAGGTATGCCCTGAGCTGGGAGGGCAGTATCGCCTCGGGGATACCGCGGATCCGCAGGTTCTGCCTGCGGTCCCGGTTCTCCTGGTCTTCCAGACCGTCCCGGAGGGAGTGGATCTCCTGGCCCAGGCGAATTATCTCGTTGTCCGCCTCTGATTGGTGATGGAGGGCCTCATCCAGCCTGGCTTCCAGGGTTGTGGTGCGCTCTTGTAGGCCCTGGATATCGTGTTTTATTTCGGCCACCGCATCCTTAATATTCGTCTCCAGTGATCTTTGGAGCTTAGCATGGAGCTCCTCAAGAAACTCCTTCGTTATTCTCCCATCTGGCGAGGGGGGAGTCTCAGCGGGGCTCGCCGGGCTAATGAGGCCTTGTGTGCCTCGTGCACCTGATGTCTGGGCGCCATCTTGCCGCCTGCCTCCCGCCTCAGCAGATTGTTTAGCGGGGGTAAAGAACCTGCCAACCCCTTGGGGCTGGTGACTTTTCCCCCTGTTCGCCATCACTATGGTTTCAGGGAGAGATTCAATGCTTTTTGGGGTGTTTTTAACCGGGTGAAGAGGTTTAAATTCAGTGATTATGCAGAGGGGTCTCCAGAGCTCTCCCTCTACCCGTCTGCCCTGGATGACGTCATCCGTGCATTTAGTTTTTAATATGAAAAGCCTAAATTGATACATTATTGTAACTTCTTCAGTACCAAGGTCAATTTACAATAGACCACTGTGGTATTTTTTTAAACACCTGTAAGTCGACACATTACTGAAGCGCATGCGCATTACAATTCATGAATATCTGCCACCTGGCGGATACGTGAAGAATTGCAACCAATTAAATCCGAACCATTATCAATAAACACATCAATAAACACATCAACCGCGGGTGACGCCGGCATGAATGCAACATGAATGCGGCATGAACGCGGTGAAGTGCGTGGCATTCGGAAAAAATCCCGAAAAAATTCGGAGATGTTGGAGGATAAAATGGGCCACGGCTGTATGAATCCATTGTATTACCTTACCACTAATTGTGTTTGCAAATCAAAAAGTGACCAAATAATCAGGGAGTAATTACTCTGCAGTGTAGTATGAGCTAGTTGGTATTTTACCATTTCAAACACATTTAGCAAGACAAACTGTATCTGCAATACAAAACAATAAAATAATTCACCTAAGTAATATATTTTTTATTTGTAATGGCAGAACATGTTCAATATTAATACTCAGAATTTAAAAAATCATAAGAAAAAGTTCAATAGTTACACAGTAGATGAGGTTGAAAAAAGACATACAGTACATCCATCAAGTTCAACCTATGCTAAATTTAGATGACAGATACTTATCCTATATTTGTACTTACAGTATGTTGATCCAGAGGAAAGCAAACAAAAAACCTCACTGAAATATCACCCAATGATATCTCATAAGGGGAAAAATGAATTCCCTCCTGACTACAAATATTGGATCAGATGTCTCCCTGGATAAACATCTTTCCCATGTTTACTTATTTGGTATATGCCTATATAGCATTTCTTTCTAAAAAGATGTCCAACCTTTTTATTTTACAGATATCTATTGTATCTGCAATCACAGTCTCCATGGGTAATGAATTCCACAATTTAACTGTCCTTACTGTAAAGAACCCTTTCCTTTGTTACAGGTGAAATCTCTTTTCCTCCAACCTTAAGGGATGACCTCAAGCGGATTGTACTGCTAAATTTAGACAACAGATACTTTATTCTATATCTATACTTACTTATTGATCCAGAGGAAGGCAAACAAAAAACCCCAGAGACATATCATCCAATGATATCTCATAAGGGGAAAAAATAAATTCCTTCCTGACTCCAAGAATTGTCAAACAGATTAATCCCTGGATCAACATCTTTCCCATGTATAGTTATTTTGTATATCCCTTTCCTATCGAAAAAGATGTCCAACCTTTTTTTGAACAAATCTATTGTATCTGCCATCACAGTCTCCATGGGTAATGAATTCCAGAGTTTAACTGCCCTTACTGTAAAGAGCCCTTTCCTTTGTTGCTGGTGAAATCTCCTTTCCTCCAACCTTAAGGGATGGCCCGAGTCCTTTGTACTGCCCGTGGGATGAATAGTTCTTTTGAAAGCTCCTTGTATTTTCCCTGAATATATTTGTATATGTAGCCCCGGTCTTATTTCGCCCCCAGAGACCCCCCTCCGTGAGTGCCGAGCGGTCGCGGGTGCCGCCGGAGGCAGCGACGGACCCGCCGGCACAACGCGAAGGTGGGTGCCGGAGCAGGGAGCGCTCCGAGTCCTGGGAGTCCCGGCGGCGCACCCGGCTAGCGGGGGCCACCATGACAGGTTGCGCGAGCGTGCGTGTGATCGCGCATGCGCGGGAACAGCCAGGGAGATGCAGTGGCCATCAGGGACTCGCGCATGCGCAGGACAAGTGCGCACGTGGCCCCAATGGATTTGCAGCCTCTGCGGGACTACAGTTCCCAGGAGGCTTAGGGCCCAGCACCCCAGGTGTCTGCGAGTGGCCAATGAGAGGCCAGGATTCTCAGACAGGGGAATTGATACATTTCACGGGCTTGGAGCAACGCCAGTTGGAGCTGGGAGCAGGAAGGGGGAGGGAGCAAGTGGCTCCTGCACCAGGTAAGGTTATCCCCAGGCAGGCCCCAATCCCTACCAGGGTAGTGGGTAGGTACTGAGGGACGGCCCCTAAGTTAGGGACCCTGCCCTTAGGTGTGAGTGTGTGTGCAGTCTTGTCAGTGTCACGGCTGTAAGTGCTGTGAGCGCTGACAAGAAGGACACAGGGCTGAGTGCAGTGTAGCTGCAGGCAGATAGTTAGTGCAGTAGGGTTGCTGCAGGGATTAAGGCTAAGTCAGTGAGAGGGGATCCGGGAGGTGAAGGGAGAGGTAGTGTGGGTGCAGGGGGTCAGTGACCCGCCTGCATAGGACAGTTATACCCCACAGGCCCTAGGAGTGTTCCCTGAAGTTACCAAAGGTTGCTGTGCTGCAGGGACACCCTATAGTGGTAGCGAGCATCACCCCTTACTGTGTAGACAGCTAGGGACAAAGCACAGAGTTGCGGCGGTTGCAGTCATCTGGGACCAGACGGCTGGACACCGTGATATCTGGAGGCTACGTGTTGGAGGCGTCTGACCCTTTGTGAAGTTGTTGCCGGTCACCGCCGTGACAGGAAGGTATTATTATATCAAGTGCACCAACACTGGTTAACTGGCGCTGATCCCGCCTTAGGCGTAACTCTTTAGGGACACTGAGCGAGTGGCTAAAGAACTGAGCCCTTACGAATATTACTATACATGGACATGGTGTGTGGGGCATGCGGTGAGGGGACGGAGACGTTACTCCTGATGAGTGGGCGAGCCACTAAGGTTATACCATTAGAGTGTAAGTGTATATGTTGTGTTATTGCTACCGTGCATTATTATAGTAAAACCAGTTACAATCATAAGGTGTTGTATGTTTCTTGCCCAGGGGAATCTCACATCACGGGGATCCTGGGTAAGTGGAGGCGCTGCGCTAAGTAAGTGTATAAATGTTACCCCAGGCTCCCAGCTAGCGGAGGCTCAGATCTACTGGAGCCGCAGGTTGTATACAGTGACCAGTAGTGTCTTTGGGAGTGTCAGAAAAAGGGCTACATATATAATTATTATATCCCCTCTTAGACACTTTTTCGAATGTAAACACATCTAACTTAGCTAGCCTCTCCTCACAAATCAGATTTTCCATACTCTTAATATAATTTGGTGGCTCTTCTCTGATTTTTTTCTAGTTGCATAATGTCTTTTTTATGGAGTGGTGCCCAAAAGTGTACTCCATATTCAGAAATTTTATATTTATTTCTCTTACATCCATTGCCCATCTAATGCAAGATACATTGTAAGAATGTGTTTGCCTTTGCAACTACTGCATGACATTGGGCAATATTGCTCAGACTGCTGTCTACAAGCACTCCTCAATCCTTCTCCATCAAGGATTCCCCCAATTTATCCCCATTTAATTTGTCCTGTAAGTCGTCTGTTTATTCTTGTATATAAATAAATAAATAGATAAATAGTATATTACTAAGTATGTGATCTCTATAAAAGAGACAATGGAGACTATTTATTAAGCTGCAATAGTGCTGATCAGGGCAGTATAGCACAGAAACTTCCATGTGATAGTGCCTTGATCGGCACTATTTTGCCTTTATGAAATAACCCCAATTTGTTGATGACCCTTCTGGCAGCAAATGGGTTAGGGACTTTTTATTACATTCTTTACATGTTTATGTTTGTGCCTGCTTTGCCATTCTAACTGTACCTCTCTTATTTTTAGTGTCCCCTAAGCAGTGCTAAGCACACAGTGGGCAAAACAAGTTTTCTAAAACAACATATCAATGTAAGACAGATGTAACACCCAGTGTGTGAAAAATAGAAAATCTATGTCTAGTTTCTTTGTGTCCATTTGAATTGAATGTTATCTGGAAAATATGCAAAACATGGAAGAGGAAAGATCCCTGTCCATGCACATACCTCTTCTAATATTGAAAAAATAAATACGTTTTATTTAACATAGAAAGAAACACAAACATCGGTTCAAACCTAATACTAGCGCTGGTGAGCAGAGTGAATGAATTTTGTTTTGAGGATCTTTCCTCTTCCGTGTTTTGCACATGTACCCTTCCCTGATAGCACCCCTCTAGAAAGTAATTACAGTACAAGGCTGAGCAGGGACCCTCTCTCTGTGTTGTGTGTAGTTATCTGGAAAATACCCATTATTTCTTCTATCCAATTTAGCCAAACTAAACACATAAGGGAAAGGCTCAAGCAGGGAGAACTGTTTCATACGCTCATAATATATATTTTCTTTAACTGTGCATGCAATGTCTTGTATATAAATGTATACCTTGTTCATTTATGTAACTGTATTTGTAACCATGTATTATTTGTTTTACTCTGTGCCCAGGACATACTTGAAAACGAGAGGTAACTCTCAATGTATTACTTCCTGGTAAAATATTTTATAAATAAATAAAATAAAAATAAATAATACAAACAGTTTTACCCACAAAAGGGATTAGGTAAAGATAGTAAAAGCACTACAAAGTACATGGCTACTATAAAAACAGGGTAGTAACACGCCCAAAACCTACTGAGCAGAAACTTTTTTGGTCAGCAAAATTGATATATTGTTTAATAATCTTGATATTTACCATGTGGACGTCCAGTTGTGAAATCTGTGCTGGATTTGGCAGACATTCTCTGTTTTTGAGTAAACTTCACAGCTCTGTGGCATATATCTAAAAGTGTCTGTTTGAGCTTCTTATTGCAGGCGATCAGAATCGCAGAGTGCAGAAACGGATAGGCAGCAATCAAAATAGAGAAAAATAGCAACCAAGGACTTTCTATTGGCAGCATCCCGGAAAAACTCACATTCATGCTACTGAAATAAATGATATTTAGGAGAAAGAAGAAGACCATACTTTTTACTACTCTGAAGTGAGTGTCCAAGCTGGATCTTCTAAAACTTGTGTCACTGCTTCTCATCTGCCTGATGTGCAGACAAAGCGATTTAATTAAAAGGAAAGTTGCAACACAAAATATGATGAATGGCAGTGAAGATCCTAAGTTGTACATAATTAACTGGTTGGTATCATTGTGTACCACAATAATTTCGTGAACTGTGCTGTTTTGCAAGAGGCTCTTTGTTGAATTGCTGAAGTTCAAGGTAAAAGCATACCAGCCGAAGGGGAGACTGAAAGCCAGAGAAGTTAGCAGAGATGCCAGAAATAACCATGGGACTATTTTGTTGATCCGGACTTTCACATAGATGAATGAGGAATGGTTGTAGTTAGAAACATTACGACAAGCCAAAAAATGTTAATGTACATCTGCAAATAAAACTCTGGTAAATACATACTAAATAAATAATGCAAAAAAAAATCTGGCCAACCCCAGACAAACCAAGATTTTGTCACCGGTACCCAGGCGCTTAAATGTCATCCATTCCATGCAAGTTGTTGCCACGATAAATGAATTTAGTGTAATCCCCAAGATGAACTCAATCCACAGCAGGACTAAGAAACACATACGAAGAGGGAAATCCATTGTCTTGCCTTTGACCTTGATTGTTCTTCACAAATCACTAATTCTGAAACTCTGACACGAGATACCGTCAGTGGCTGAGACAGACAGACTTTGGTTCCCACTTAAGCTGCCCTCACTGTTATATAAGGCTACCAAGCTTTGTCATTTACATTACCTACGTCCATTCTGTGAGTTAGTTGGATTATGATGCAAATCTACGATTCAATGAATAATGCATTGGAGGTTTTGCATGAGGTATATGTTACACTTGAGTTAGCATTAAATATTTTTTTCAAATTTATTACATCCCCAACCATCATTCATTATCTGTTTGCTTTCAAGTAAATATCTTCACTGACTCCCCATATTTTTTTCCTTCAAAGAAATAAAAAAAAGGTGCATTCTTAGCTTTTGGTAAAAAGTTAGGGTGTTTCTTGATTCTCCACCCAATAGCCCTCTATTGCCCCTCATTCAACTTTCTTTGTTTAGATTTTAAGCTCCACTGAACAAGTCCTGTATCAGTATGTTATATTGTTTATTTGTACACTGCTGTGCATGGTTGTTTTATGTGGTTTCTTATAACCTACCTTCTTATACTGTAATGGAGCATCAATGTGTCCTGGTTTCCATTTTGCACTAGTGAAGGAGACACTTGACCCTCCTTAGCCTTCTCTACATCAGTTAGTGCTCAGAGTTGCTATTTGAAGCTACTACCACTGCAGGGCAGAGTTGCTTGAAACAAATATTTAGTATTACAGTGTTTGCTTCGGAAATTGACCAAGCCTACGAATATTGTTGGGTAGAATATTACATTTCTCAGCATCTTTGAACAATCTTATGTTTTAAATAAATAAATCCATTAACCAACAAAATATACAAATTTGTCCCAGGACTTTGTTTCCTAACCCCACCGTGAGAAAGAGGATCCTGCTGATGGCATCTTCACCAATACCGTGTTTTTATCCCTAAATGTGCTGAAATTAGTGTAGTTTAAGATCGTACCTTCGATAAGTAATTTCTGCATAGCAAAAGATTTTTGAGAAACTAGAGAAATTGACCTTTTGCCTTATTGAGATTTCCAGCTCACCATTTTTTTATTTTCTGATGCACATATTCCCTGTATGCATCACTATAATACTCTTGTTATTAATGGTACATTGCAATTAGATTGTAAGCTCTTTGGGCAGAGACTCCTTTTCCAAAATGTTACTTTTATGTATGAAGCACTTCTTCCCATTATGTGTTATTTGTATTATTTGTTATGTAGCCCTGGGTAGTTTTGGGGCTATTATTCTGTCCTCCTCCTGGCAGTAAAGCCTAGTAAGAGTAGGTTTGCCAGGAGTAACCATGGGTTTTCCCCACACATGCAGTTCAGTGAGTCAGAGAAGGTGGGCAATCAGGCCTGCTGTCCAATCAGTCTCTGCCGGAACTTTAAGCATGTTCAATACAGCAGGATGCCACCAGAACAGGACCTAATAGCCAATCAGAGACTCTGCACGTCTACAGGAGGCAGACTAAGAGCCAGCACATTGTGACCGGTCTGGTCTCAGAAAAAGGGTTTTGTGGGAGGAACAAAGCCAACAAAAGGAGGTGTTTTTAGCCAAACTCTTATAGAGGGCAGAAAGATTAGAAAATACTTACATTGTCCTGAAATCCAGTTACACAGATTGTAAGCAGCAAGCACTTGCCTTTTCTCCAGCAGATTTCCATGGATTGCAGCAAGCATTTACATTGATAGAACCAGAGAAACAGCAGCTATGATATGAGGCTATTCTCTACAGCGGTTCAGGATTCAGAACAAAGACAGTTACTAACTATCTGTTTACACCTTTATAGAGAGCCAAATTCGCTGATAGAAATACTTTACTGAGTGACAATCGGGTTCAAATTCAGGACTCAAAACTCATAAGGTTTGTGGGAACATATAATAATCAGTGGTCTGAAATTAATACTATACTAAACAGACACTGGTCTATTCTCACTGAAGATCCAGACCTGAATGAAGTCCTGAAATCTACACCCACCTTGGTTAGTAGAAGGGCACTGAACCTTAAAGACAAACTGGTTCATAGCCATCTAAGACCCACTGTACTTAATACCTGGCTCGCAAACAGATCTACTGGCAATTTTAAATGCCAGGGCTGTAAGGCTTGTACATACATCTCCTCAACTAAAACCTTTTTCAATTGGAACGACACCAAATCTTTCACGGTTAGGCAGTTTATTAACTGCAGAACTAAGGGCGTAATTTATCAGGCTATATGTCAGTGCCACAAGAAATACATTGGCAAGACAATTAGAGAATTTCTCCAATGTATTTTAGAACCTCTGGGGGCTATACGCAACCATCTTGATACACCCCTGGCTAACCACATCCATCAAATGCATGAAAGAGATAATACGAATCTCCGTTTTTTGGGAATAGAAAGTGTTCCCCCCAGTCCGAGAGGGGGTGATTGGAATTGCCTCATACTTCAGAAAGAATCCAAATGGATTTATGTTTTGGGCACATTAGCACCAAGAGGTATTAATGAAGGCTTTCTTTTCTCCCCTTTCATTTGAATAGCAAATTATGCCTACATACTGTTGGCATAAACTTATCACTAATGTATGCATGAGTTTTGTACTTACCATCTTTCTTACGTGGTTTGCAATGCATTTTATCTGCATCAGGAACCCTCGCAATCTTTCAGACACAATTAACACACTGTGTCTTTAAGACACTAAACCATCATTGAACTTTATTTCCCTTCCAACTCCTCAGTCTGTTTTGTCTGTCTCCATTGTCATTAATTGCCTGAGAGGCATTAAGTGGTTAATCTCAGCTGCTGGACTTCATTGCTCCTCTGGCGATTGACTGCATATAAATACTGTAGCTCCTCCGTAGTCATACGTCACCACCTTTGACAAAGCGCCTCTGCGAAACGTACGTCAGGTGGGAGGTGGGACCAGACCGACGTCCTGACGTATGCACGCAGCGACGAGGGTGAGAGGCACATTTGAGTGCCGGTCTATCCGCAAGTTGCCATGACAAAGTTCTGATTTACACACACTTTGCCAATTGTTATTATGGGTACAATATAACACTAAAACAAAGTTAGTACCATTGTATCTATTGCTATACCATGACGATGGTAATAGCAAGATAGTGGTTTCTGAGATAGAAACTGTTGCAGAGCTACTTGAGTACCCTATTTCCTCGATTGTAAGATGCCATCGATTCTAAGACGCACCCTTGATTTAATAAAAAAAAATTGGGGAAAAAAAATTCCACTATATTAAATGTTGTGTGAGAATTCTTGTGTTTATTTTTTAACTAGCAGGGTCACATGACACTTCAATAACCAATGGGGAGAGAGAGGCAGACACAGAATGGGGAGCGACAGGCAGAATGGGGGGAGAGAAAATGGAGGGTATGTGAGGGAAGGGGGGGGGGGTGTGAGGGAAGAGGGGGGGGAATGTGAGGTAAGGGGGGGGGATGTGAGGGAAGGGGGGGAATGTGAGGGAAGGGGAGGGAGAGAATGTGAGGGAAGGGGGGGAGAGAATGTGAGGGAAGGGTGGGGGAGAGAATGTGAGGGAAGGGGGGGGAGAGAATGTGAGGGAAGGGGGGGAGAGAATGTGAGGGAAGGGGGGGAGAGAATGTGAGGGAAGGGGGGGAGAGAATGTGAGGGAAGGGGGGGGGAGAGAATGGGAGGGGTGAGGGGAGAGAATGGGAGGGGTGGGGGGGAGAGGAGGGGTGAGGGGAGAGGATGGGAGGGGGGAGAGAATGGGAGAGTGAGGGGGAGAGAATGGGAGAGGGGGGGGGAGAGAATGGGAGAGGTGGGGGGGAGAGGAGGGGAGAGAATGGGAGGGGTGGGGGGGAGAGAATGGGAAGGGTGGGGAGAGAATGGGGGGAGAGAGAATGGGGGGGTGGGGAGAGAATGGGGGGAGAGAGAATGGGGGGGCACACACAGACCAGAGAGAGACAGATATGGCAGGGGCAGTGGTAGTGTGGGGGGGGATTTTTCTTAACCCTTTTGCTGTCAGAGCAGCCAGCATCAGATTTAAAAGCAGTGACAGAGGGGAGCATGAGAGAGCAGTAAGAACAGGACGGGTAGGAAGGTGTCCTGGATATATAAACACACTAGCCATTTGCATTTAGTGGCCCTTATTATGATGTTACCAAGTACCTTTTTATTCCTGTACTCATTGCTTTCCTTTAAGTAAAAAGAACATGTTCTAACAATCTCCTATCCTGCTTTTGCTAGCATAGACACACACACACACACAGAGACACAGAGTGACACCCGCAAACACATACAGAGACACACACAGACAGAGAGAGACACACACACAAACACATACAGAGACACACACAGAGAGAGACACACACAGACACATACAAAGACAAACACACACACACACACACACACACACATACAGAGAGAGAGAGACACACACACACATACAGAGAGTGACACACACAGACAGAGAGACACACACACACACACACACACAGAGACACAGAGCGAGGGACACACAAACACATCCAGATAGACACAGCTACGTCTGCACCTCCTGCATTTCACACGGGGATTCGGGAAGTGGGGGGGGATTCGGGAAGTGGGGGGGGGGGATTCGGGAAGTGGGGGGGGGATTCGGGAAGTGGGGGGGGATTCGGGAAGTGGGGGGGGATTCGGGATGTGGGGGGGGGGATTCGGGAAGTGGGGGGTGGGGCGCTTCTGGGCAATGTTGATGTGCCCTGACAGACATCTCCGATCCCTCTGCATCTCGAGGGGAGGGGGGTGATCGCAGCCATGTGATGTTCATGCACACTGTGAATATCCCGGCCGGCATCTGCAGCAGCGCCCCCTAGCGGATTTTTTTAAAATACATCGATTCTAAAACGCAGACCTATTTCAGCCTGTGAAAATAGGAAAAAAAGTGCGTCCTAGAATCGAGGAAATACGGTACATCTTTTTGCACTGTATGTAATTAACACAGTTGCCGGCTGCTGTATTAAGTGTATGTGAACCTTCGGATACACCCAGTCTATCTGCAATCTATTTATTTGTTCCTCACTGCACATTTTTTTATTTTTATGAGCTATTGATTTTGATCATCCGAAGTGCATTATAATATCTATTTAGGAGCTATAACTGGATACGGACTAGATCCGTGCCTCAGAGCCATTTCAACACATTTTGTGGGCTCTTTTACACTTTATATATCAGTATCTACTATATAGTAATTTGTTTATCTATTAATGAGGCTTTCATTTGATACGATCTTGTATTTATGCCTCAAGGTGCTCCAACATCACTTGGTGTGCCTTTGTGATATACATTTCATATTAGGTACATCATTTCGCTTTATATAGTACCAACTGCAGGTTTTTTGTAGGAACAAGCATACGTCCTTTATTTGTAAATATTAACATGGTCAGTCTCACGCTACCTGTTTAGAATACACAGGTTTTTAATCCCTTCTAGTGCTGTACCTAGGGGTTATCCTGCATCAATTGTGACCTAATGAGGTATTTCATTATTATTAAAGTAATTGAAATTTAAGGATTTCTCCCCTGTTTCAGTTTATGTATTGAGCACCTTGGTCTGTTTTATATGTTTAGTCACCATAGTGATATATTCACTTTTGTATAATTTAGTTTGGGTATATATATATATTTATATTAATTTAAATATTAATAAAGTTTCATTTTTAAATTATTCATCATATCACACTTTACAATGAGTGCTTTCAAGAGGGTGTGCTTTTCCCCAATTTCATAATCATTCCTTATCCCCTTTTGCACCTTTGTTACCATTTCATATTGTTTATTGAGCTGAAGCGAGAGTCCCCTTCCTTTCCCCTTCTTACCCCTCATTTTCTAATTGATGCTAGTGAACTTATCTTAATTTCGACTCTCAGCTCACTATATAGTATTATACAATGACTGGATTTCTATCCACCCAATTGGACTTTGCGGTTTGGCAAAATGAGGCCACAAGTCTGTTTTCTGGTTCTATTGATGGTGTTCCAACTCCTAATGATGATTTACTTTCTTTCTTTACCAAACTTGAGACTTTGTTTAAACAGCGAGCCAGATTATGGTGGGAAATTATTAGCCTTGAGAACTATTTAAGAACTGAACGTATCCCACGGGGATTTAGAGCTAATCTGGCTCCTTCTCATATGTTTAAGGATGAGACGTTTGTTAAGAGTTGGGACACTATCCTGGGCAAATGCTCAGTTTCCTTAATGAAGCTATTGATAGAATATCAAAGTGATAAACTCACCATTATCAAAACAGATTTAAGAACACACTTAGATGATTTAGACAAATGGAGAGACAGAACGGATTTTATTGAGTCTGAGAATAAATTACAAACAAGTATAGACAAATTCACAAAAGAATTGAAGGAACGGAAATTAAAGAAATTTCAAAGGGACACTAAGGACTATGAGGGTGGCAAAATGTATTGGCATCATTTTACTGAGAAGAGAACTAGACCCAAGCACAATGATTCCTCTACTGACTGGGATACCTCAAATGATGAGGGGGACGGTAATGAGAGACCGGCTAATAGACCAGACTTGGCTATTCCATTCTTCTCCTCACTTTTAAAGCTTTACATTCTTCTGCCCCTCCTTACATCTCATCCCTAATTTCTCGTTATGCACCATCCAGACTCTTGCGTTCTTCTCAAGGATGTCTTCTTTCTACCCCCTTTGTATCTAAAGCCCTCTCCCGCCTTAAACCTTTTTCACTGACTGCCCCACACCTCTGGAATGCCCTTCCCCTCAATACCTAGCACTCTCTCTATCCACCTTTAAGACCCACCTTAAGACACACTTGCTTAAAGAAGCATATGAATAGCGCTGTGGATATTCTGAACACGATACATAAAGCTTGGCCCCTGCAGACGCACTTACCAGAACTCCCTCCTACTGTCTCTGTACGTTCTACCTACCAATTAGACTGTAAGCTCCTCGGGGCAGGGACTCCTCTTCCGAAATGTTACTTTTATGTCTAAAGCACTTATTCCCATGACCTGTTATATATATTATCTGTTATTTATTTGATTACCACATGTATTACTACTGTGAAGCGCTATGTACATTAATGGCGCTATATAAATAAAGACATACAATACAATACAATACTTGGACCGTATGCATTTTTTAGAACCAGACCCAAGCTACCCCTTATTTTACGAAAAGGGAAAACCCGGAGAGGACAAAAGGGATGGGTTGAGAGACAGAAACGTCTGGTGTGCTAATTACATAACATTAGCACATCCTGAGTGTGCATGAATGTTGCTGCTCAACTATGGAGCTGCTTTGATAGTATGTATGTGTTTGCTGTGTTAAGTCCTTACTGAGAGAGCCGGGTTATTAATATCACTGAGCTTGTAGTGATTTACCCCTTTAAACATCCTAAGCAGCAGCTTTTTGTCTGCATGGTGTCTGCATCATAACAGCCTTAATACGGGTGGAGGTATGAATAACAGACATATTCACTTCCATGTGTGTGGTAGATCACTTTTCCCCAAACCGTATATAGATTGCAGCTAGCTATACTTTTGTGGGCCGAAAGAGGCAACCACGAACTGAGACAGTCCTTAGACACAATAGGTCTTTAGATATATATGTCTCCTTTTATATCGAGGCTGCCCGTGCAATATCTATAAATTGACTAAAAGAGTTGAATTGCTCTGGGTGTTTTGAGTGATTGGACTGGTTGTGTGTTACATATCAGAATACTAGCAGACGAGCAAGTTCACTAGTGTCACCAAATGACCACCGTGCTCACAATCTGCTGAACATCAATTAATCACAGACATGTATACATCCAGTCTGTCTACTTACGCTCCTTTGTCAACGCGATTGACACGAATGGCTCTAGTTATGGATAGTTAGCACCATTTTGCACATATCACATCAAGTTTTTACAGCAGTGTACAATTGCTACATACTTGCTATACCTTTCATTTCAGCAGCTTGTCTCAGTTGCTACAACATATATTACACATCAGCACTATCTCTTTCAAAGTCATTGTTAGGGATAGAGGTGTGATTAATGTAGACATTACATATATTTTGTATTTGAGTCCAGTGCTATTCAAGCGCCACTCGTATTTTATTTCGTGTTGATGTTCATATATCTTGTTAATAAAATATATTTATTTTTGCTATCAGTAGAGGCTGTGTGCATCCAAGTAGGGTCCTCTCTTTGTCATGTTAATCAGTATGCTTTCACCCTGATAGCACCACTCTAGTAAGTTTTGATCATATCGCTAGGCTGAGCAGGAATATCTGTGTGTATATTTGGAAATACAACCTGTAATTAACATCTTGCGTTTGCTTTTCACTTTGTACAAAAGGATATCTTTTTGAAATGTACAGTATAACTGTTCATACATCACAGCCTTCTTGAGAATAATGAGGTTTGTGTATTTTTTTGTTTTTTTCAAAATTCAGACAGGTTGTTGCGAATGAGATTGTTACATGGAAGTGTTTGCAGTTTGTGATTTATATAGGCGATCCTCGGTATGCGACGTCCCGCTTTCCGTCGGATGCCTTACCCGACGCAGCATAATGCAGTCCGCTTGACGCAATATCCAACGCTCCGTTATCTGATGGTGGTTTGCGGGACGCATTCCGTCAGATTAGTGAGGACCCACTGTATTGCATGTAAATGCATTTCTTTTCAAGTCGCAATAATGTGGGAGTTGAGGTGATACTCAGTATTTACATTTTTGTAAATCTGCAACTTAGCTAATCACTTGTCAGTGTGAAGATTGTATTGATACATATATTGAATGGGAAAAAAATCTTTTAAACGGCAGCTTGTGACAAAGTGCGCATGCGTGAACTCACGGTCCAGTGCGCATGCGTCAATCCATTTACGGTCTGTCATGCATACTGTGACTCATTGGGACTTAAAGTTACCACTGTATAGTACATTATATTTACCTTCATTATCAACCTTGCCAACCGGGTGTAGATGATCCAATGTCAGGTGTACTGTGTGTAGCAGCTCGAGTCGATCATGTAGTTGGCATGAAAGCTGACAGGTGCCTGCTGAAGCTGACACTCAAGTGGGGCCAGGTAGCCAGTATTGAGGTTCACCAGGTTTTCAGTGATGGTCAGACCGTTATGGCAATAGTATTGGCAAGCCGGTGGTGGCACATTGCAGGCTTGGGAAGTACGATTATTCAATGTATTAAACCCGACCTTTTTTCTTTTGAAGTTGCCATGATCAAACATACCCGCGAAAGCTGGGAGCACTGACCAATAACCTCTGGTTCTTCCTGGAGGCGGGGGTGTTCGAATAAAGCAATCATTCATAGATAAATTATGCTTTATTGAATTCGTACATCTACGAGAGTTCGGTGAATATTTGAAGTAATCATACTTTTCAATGATATAGCCATATATCTCTGATAAAGTCGCTCTCTTATCTGTTCCACCATTAATTGCAGAAAATATCATGTATGCCAAACGGCATTTGGGTCTATTATAAGGACTTGACATGATCTACTTACTGTATGTCCATGCCGACACTGACCAGGCAAAGCAATATCAAATAATGTCGACCGCATTCTGTTTTGTCATTTAATGTGAAAGGCCTAAATTTGATAACATCTTCAGTGACCAAGGTCATTTAGCAATGGATTACAGTAATGCAAACACTTTTTATCTGGTATTAAGACACCTGCACATTGACTACCCACTGGAAGGTATTTGCTTTGGGCGGTTCACAGCTCACCGTGGGGGTACAATCAAAGCAAATACCTTCCTTCTTACCTGATGATCCGGCTGGAGCACGCTCTATAGCGCACCTGATTGATTTCCCACTTACAGTGTTTGAGGATTGAACTCGACGAGTCAAGATTGTGAGTACTTATTCTCTGCGGGGTTGCGTGGCTGTGCATGGGACGCCGGGATGCGTGAGGGTAGTGGCGGAGTTTAGCTGTGGTTTGCCGGTCGCATGGTTCTGTGCAGGAACACGGCTCCACTGTCTGCTTGTCTCCTTACCATATTGTGGCCCCGTCCTGATGCGAAGTCCCATGTGCACAGTCTTACTCCTCGGTTTATGTCTTTAGGATGTAGGAAACTGATCAGCAGCGCTCATTTCATTATTATTATCTTTATTGTGGACATTGTAGAATCTATTTGCATGCATTTGGAGCATCGGTCTTTGGAGTTCATTCTCTGCTTGCTCTTACCCACTGTACTGTATATGCAAAGACATTCACTTTTGCCATCTGGCTGACAAGCGCAAAACTGCAATCACATGTAACCCTTTTAGGGTACCCCCCCCCCCTAAGTGAGATTTGGGGGTACACTCCTTTCTGGTTACTCTCAGGTGGTTGTGCTGTATCCTGCTGGTAACAGGAGGGCTGAGGTCTCTGTGGTGGTGTGGGGAGAGCCAGGACAGGGAACAGGAGGGACAGATTACCTTGATGTCTTCCTCTGGTACAGCGCCTCCAGCCAGCGAGGATCCCCTGTAGATCTTCAAGGAATGGACCCCCACTGCCACTCCTTCATCCAGAGACAGGAACACACACACAGCAATTTCTTTTCTGTATTTATTTGCAGGTAGCTTCAGTATAGAGAATACAGACGTCCATGATTTTTAACAGCAGATATATATATTCTCTCTCTAGATCAGGTCCCTGACTAGATAGCATAATTCCCTTCCGTCCCCAACCCAGCATCGGGGTGGGGGGGGGGGGGGGCGGCGGTAGAGACTTTCTCTGTCGTAACTAACTTCTTCTCTTCAGTATCAACTCTCAACTGATAATTTAGGAGGATGCCCCAATTTGAATATCTTTGGGGAGTGTCTCTAACTCTGACTCATTACAAGCCAGAGCCGGCTACAGATCGGCACACACACATCAGGGGGCGTTCCAACCAATATCCACCGCTCAGATTGCCATCCTCAGAGTTGCTAGGCCTGCCCTTGAATACGGATACATTATTCAAGGCTGGAATACACACACACACAGGCCTCAAAAAGAAATGAACCTTTCCACTGCCTGCACTAACAGGAAAAAGAAGTAACTGCCAGGAGGCTGTTACACACACAAATCAGAATCCAGGTAATCATCTACTGGTAAGGAAAGGTGTGATTGAGAACTTCCCACGAGGTTGATTTATTGAATCACGCGAGGGACACGAAAGACGGCAGCGAGATTGGAACGAGAAATGGTCGAATACCGGCAGCTGCATGTTATATTTAAAAGAACTTGGTTTTGTGAAAGTGTGAAATGTTTTCAAAGATAATTGAAATTGGGAGTTAAAAAAGATAAGAAATTGCTTCTCGCTTTCCTTGTTTTTAAGTTAGCAACCCTAATTTAGGAATGTGATAATTGGATTGCCAGGAAACCTAACCCCCAAGCGTAAGCAATAATATGGAGTAAAGGTCACCATGTATAAATGTATTAGAAATTAGTATGTATGCGTTTCTCATTGAAATTTGGGTTTGGCTGTAGTTTCTAAGCCAGCCCATCAAGGGGCTTGTATTATCTCTCAGCAGTGTATTAAAATTGTATGTTATTTGCTGTATGGGCAGGGTGAGCTATTCTAAGCCTTCTCTCCTTGTGTACACTCGTATGCAATAAAATCTCACTTATTATTCTGAATGTGAACCTTAATCACTGTATTTTTTACCCGCTTTCACAGTTTCATACAGCACTATTAAGTGCCAATGAATTCTGGCCAAGTCACCAATGTTCACATCCAGGTAGAAATTAATAACACTTCAGCGCTTCTGACATCTCTCCTCTAACACATCTAAAGAAATTCGCAATTAAAGCTGCCTTCCCACATAATCTAAATCATTGTTTTTATTTCCCTTTTTAGTCTATATCATATACGTCACTGTGACGCTTTCTCCCATTTGGGAGAAATTGTATGGAAGTCAAAATATTGGATTAAGATAGAGGCGAGAGAGAAGACATTGAGAGACACCGGTGCAACAAAAATGGGCACACCTGAGATACCTGGGAAATATGCCAATAAGATTCATTTACATATCATATTAGCATATTTCCCAGGTATGTATATTTTTATTTATATAGCACCAACCAGGTACATAACGCTTCACAGCAGTAATACATGTGACATAATAATATAACACATAAGGGGAATACGCGCTTCTGATATGAGTAACAATAGGAAAGGGAGTCCCTGCCCCAAAGAGCTTACAATCTAAGTGGTAAGTATAGAGAGAACTGAACTAATAAGTCCCAGGACCAGTGCGACAAGGTACTGGCAAAGGTATACTGTATGTATATAAAGATCTCTCTCCGGGATCGAAACGTTGATACAGTATGTGCAAGAATTATTATGAACTGCTGAGTGCTGTTGCCTCTTTACCAGTTCATTACTGGTTCGATATGCTGCTTATTTCTATGGTTCTAGCACCAGCCATTACTGTTTTGATTACAGGTGTGCAGGGGGTGTCTGTCTCTCTCTGTCTCTCGTCCCATTAATAGAGCCAGACATAAATAAACTTGATAGACGTTAGATGAGTTCCTTAAAGTCAATTGACCAATATTTATTTCACTGAACACTCAAAATTAGTAGATGCCACAAATTGGGCTATTTTACTCCAAGTGGGATTTATGGTTATTGGGGGAAGAGATAGACTTTAAAGCCACTCTTGCCTGTTCGCCACCACACTTAAAGGAGGTACTACTTAGAGTGTAAGACAAATTGATAGTAGATCACAGTAAAAACATGGAACATAACTCCCAAATTGGATAGTACTCACTGAATAGTTGATCTTCTAGGCTCCAGGGCGTGCATCCAGCAATAGAGATGTAGTCCAAAGGTGGAAAAACGGTGCACACCGTAGGAAGGAAAAAATGGAGTACAGCACATCAAGGAATAAAGTTAAAAACATTAATTGGGGGGAAACATGGGCAACATCAAGGTGAGTGGGTATAGAGTCTACTCTGACGCGTTTCGGGCGTTCCTTACCTTTGTCAAAGAGTGTTTGGCTCCCTTGTGTTCTTTTCTGCTTTATGTATAACCGGACTTCCAGTATAGAGACGAAAGCAGAAGTGATGCGACATCGGCACAGACGTACCTCAAGCCTCATACCACTGAGGGCTAGGGGGCTGGAGACAGTACGTCGGATGCAGCGCCACCTGCTGTATGGTGGTTAACAATACATGCATTCGTGAGGATGTTCAAATCCTAGGCTTTAAGTACAGTCATGGATGATAGGTACAGGACAGATAACACTCATCTCCTTGAACATCAAATAGAAAGGGACAATGGCATCTATCATTGCTCTATCTTCACACAAAGGGCCACTCTAGCTTTTAGAAAACCAGGATACAGAACCAAGTATAAAAAAAGTCATGAACAAAATGTCTGGGATAATAAAAAGTAACAACAACAATGAAACAAAACTAATAACAATACATGAAAAAATATATAAGGAAAAAGAAAACATATTCCCAAATAAGGCCACAAGATGAGTAGAGAAAAACACAGCACTATCCACGAGGAAACAAAGGCTCCCAGAGGGGGCTCACTCATAAAAGAGTAGCCTTTATTGGTCCATACATAAGACCCCTAACGAGGCAGCAATAAACAACGCTTTTTGCGCGTATAGTGCTTCATCAAGGTGCAAGGTTTAGTAAAAATCGGCCTATTTAAATGATCCGCCGCGCACATGATGTCAGATGTTAAAACGCCAAATTTTCATTCCTCCGCAAGTACTAACGAGCGCGGGTTCCCATTGGTTTACAGGGAATCAAAGCAAGCAACGCTTTATTGTTGAAAACAGAATGGGTAGGTGAAAGGTCTCTGATGTCATGCGCACTTGCGTATATAGTAACACACATCCTCCACATAGGTGCGTAACCATGAACAGTTAATTCAATGGACTAAACTTTATTAATACAAAAAAACGAACAAATTAACCCCAAAAAAGCCCAGATCAGCCAGAAATAGAAAGAAAATTTATTTAAAAAAAAGGAAATGGCATGGAATGATTACGTGTATTCAACATCTTATTTATCACTTCTAGTTTCACAGCTTTTAGTCTATATTGCATATTATTGGCTTTTATTTCTCCTTTAGCCTTAATGTGCACATATTCTCTGAGTGCCATAGTCAATAGGACAGTAGTAGGTGTGAATTTTTATTCGAGAATCCCCAACTATTAGGTTCTCAATAGCCTTACAGGACAGGCTTAAATTAAAATACAAACTATCGTCAAAAAATTCAGATATGGTCCCACTCTGGGGCAATCCGTGATTCGCTTTTTGGGCCTGGTCCAGGGTGGGCATCCCTAGAGCCGAGGATTTGATATCCGGAGCAGAATCAAAGCCTTTTCAGAACTTGGAGAAAAGCGGACTCTGGCGCCCTCAGAACTATTCAGATACTTACAAATCAAACACTTCCTCTTGACCATCCCACACAGCAAGTTCCCCTGCTACATCCACATATTTCGAACTACTCTATAAAAAAAGATATCTGGAAAGAGGCCAGTTCTCAAAAATATATCAGATGCTCTTAGATGTCGACCCTTCCAATAAGTGTGCCTACATGCTAAGATGGGAGGAAGAACTCGGGGTGACCCAAGAGGAGTGGGATTGGATGTGGGAAGCAGCGGCCACGAGCTCCATATGCACCACTCTGAAAGAAAACACGAACAAACTACTATTTAGATCACTGAGGAAGCCAAATCTGGTAAAACGTGTTTGATGTGGATACCTTTCTGATCTTCTGGAGCCACCATACCTTTGGGAACTGCGGATCACCCAATCAGCATTGCCAGCCAGCAGAGAGGTCGGCGCATGTGCGGTGCGCAGGAACGGACGAGGAGAGGCACAACAGACTGTGCACAAGTCTAGGGAAGCCCCTTTCTTCCGTGGACACAAGCTGACTGTCAGAAGCTGGAAAACGGGTAACTGCAGAGCACCTCCATATAGACCTACTATACAAGGACACTTGCAGCTACAGAAACCACCACAACTCATGTGGTTGGCCGTTTGTAAGTGTATCTATCACATCTTTTAACATTTTTTTCAATAAAACAGTATTATGCTATGTCTCTCTCCACTTTTTTTTTTTTTTAACATTCTTTTTATTGGTTTTTGCATATAAATCATACATTCAAAATATCGTTGCCATAACAGGGTAGACAAAATCCGTTTAGGACATACAACATTTAACAGACAACGGGATGGGAAGACAACAAGTCACGAACTAAAAAGGTGGGGGGTGGGAAACAAACAAAAACAGAAGAAAAAAATAATAATATGGGGGGGGGGGTTTAGAGAAGGGTATGTCAAGACTCTCCCCGTTCTCCTCAAACTGGTGATCGCCATTTATGTTTTCCATTTTTCTTGTATAGACGTGCTGATGTACCCGCTTATTACTGGATCCCTGTAGGGGTGCCTACTGTCTTTTCTCTGTGTCTTGTCTGCATCCCGCACTGCGCATCCAAGGAGGACTCACTTTATCTTATCAAAGCCAAATGGTGGCATTGCTCACCCCTGGAATATCTTTCTGAGCCAACCAAAGCAGCCAGACCTTTTGGAAATTTGAGCCAGTGTCGTTAACCAAACTCGTTAACTTTTCCATCTGGCATACAAACCAAATTCTGTTTCTGATTTTTTCTGTTGATGGAATTGCATTCTGGTTCCATAATGCTGCGGTCTCGCACCTCATAGCCGTTGCGAAGTGTGCTATTAATTTGTTCTCCGTTCTTGATACTTCGTCAGTGGGTTTGCTTAATAGGAACAGCCACGGGTCTAGCTGAATTTGGAGGCCCAATATCCTCTGTAGCCAATCCCGAATCTGGCTCCACACGGGTACAATTTTCGGGCAGGACCACAGCATGTGCACCAGATCTCCCTGTTCCCCGCACTGCCGAGGACAGAGCGGGGAAGAGCCTGTAACAAATTTAGCCAATCTAACTGGAGTGAGATACCATCTTAACAAAACTTTAAATGAGTTCTCCTTCAATGTCGTGCAGATGGAACTACTGGCCGCGGCCTTAAAGATTTCTGTCCAGTCCTCGTCATCTTGTGGCCCCTGTAAATCTGACTCCCATTGACTCCTGAATCTGGGTCTGTTCGTGTCGTCCTCGTCAGCACCGACCACATTCCTGTACAGAGTAGAAATCAGTCCCCGCGTGTCCGTGCCTCGCACGCAGAGCCTTTCAAAATTCGTTAATGGTGATCTCCCCAGATGTTTATTGTAAAATGCCCGGACCTGGAGGTACCTAATAAATTCTGTTAGGGATGTCCTTTTCAGACTTTAATTGGTCAAATGATTTAATGGTATTTCTACCCTCCAGGTCCTTCAGTCGTCTAAACCCTAATTGTCACCAGAGCGTAAAACTCTTACCATCTAGCCCAGGAGCAAAATCTGGGTTGCCGTACAAAGAGGCTATTAGAGTGTGTTTGGAGGTCAATAAGCGATTACTTTTGGCTGTCTCCCAGACCGATACTGAGTTGAGCACGGAGGTTAGAGGCTCTTTTATGTCCTTTACTCTTTTCTTCGGGTACCATATTAGGTCCCTGAGCTCCAGCGGGGCACACACCTCCCTCTCCAGCGCCACCCACCTTCGCAGCTCTGGGTCCCCATGCCATTGCGTAATTTGGCACAGTTGCACCGCTTTATAATAGGACAACAAGCACGGCACTGCCAGTCCTCCCGCTTCCCTAGGTTTTTGCATCATTTTTGCATTTATCCGTGGTTCTTTACCCCTCCAAATAAATTTTGTTATTGAATTTTGTAACTCTTTGATCTCAGATCGCACCACGGGTATCGGAAGAGTCTGGAACAGATATAGTATCCGGGGGAGGATGTTCATCTTTACACTGTAGATTCTACCTATCCATAAAATACCCTATGCTGACCAGTCTTTCAGTTCCTTCTTTAGAGTCCTCAATAGACTGGGATAATTCGCTTGATATAAGGAGGTTATCTTTTTTGTGATATGCATCCCCAGGTATTTTATGGATTTGGACTGCCATTTAAACTCAAAGTTGAGTTCTATCAGTCTCTCCATCTCTCGTGGTAAGTTCAAGCTAAGCGCCTCGGATTTCGTCTGATTTATCTTAAAACCAGAGATCCGATTAAACCTCCCTAAAAGCTCAAACAGGTTAGCGAGGTGAGCGGTTTTGTAATTGTCAGAATAATATTGTCTACGTACAAAGCCACTTTGTGTTCTTGTGAGTGGATTTGTACTCCAGATATATCAGGGTTGCTACGTATTTGTGCTGCTAGTGGTTTGATGCATACGGCGAAAAGCAAGGCCGATAACGGGCATCCTTGTCTCGTACCACTTTTGATTCGAAACAACTCTGAGGGGAAACCCTGGTGAATCACCCTCGCTGCTGGAGCTGTGTATAGCGCTTTTATTGCCCATAGGATTTATCCCCGAACCCAAATGCCCCAAGTATGGCCAGTCTATCCAGTCAAAAACTTTCTCCGCGTCTAGGCTCAAAACCAGGCTCCGGACCTTGTTGGCATCGATAAAGTCAATTATATCTACAATCCTTCTGGTATTGTCGGCCGCTTGTCTATCTCTAATAAAGCCAACCTGTTCCGGATGGATCAGCCTAGGCAGGATAGCGCTTAAACGATTGGCCAGTAATTTAGAATATATATTAACATCAGAGTTGATCAATGATATCGGCCTGTAACTTTGGCAATTTGCGGGATCTTTGTCTTTTTTGTGTATCAAGGAGATCGACGCCTGGAGCATCTGCTCTGAGAAGGGCTCTCCCGCCAGGACCCCATTAAATAACCGAGGCATATGTGGGGCAAGTATACCTACAGTATGAATTTTTTATAGTAAAGATTGAAGAACCTATCTGGGCCCGGGGGCTTTAATTTTTTGACAACTGCTGTTAATTCTTCTTGTGTGAAATCACTCTGTATTGCCTCGCGCACTAATCTGTTCAGCTGTGGCAGTGCAGCGTCTGTTAAGAATTTCTGCAGCTTATTGCTTGTCTTAGCATTATGAATCACCTTCTCCCCGTTATATAACTGTGCATAATACTTTTTAAACTCTTCCACTATATTTTTTGGGTTAGAGGATATCTCCCCTGATTTTGTCCTAATTGCTTGTATGTTGTAATTTGGTTGCCTATTGCGGAGCCTGTTGGCTAACATTGTGTCCGACTTGTTGTCTTTCTCGAAAAATTTCCTCCGCGTCCAACTCAAGCCTTTCTCGGCCCGGGATGTGAGGAGGAGGTTATGCTCAGTTCTTACATCCTTCAACTCCTTTAGTGTGTCTCCTCTACCTGATCGGCTATGTAGTGCAGAGAGCTCATTAACCTCTTATATAACTGAGCCAATTTGGCGTCCCTTTGTTTTTTCCGTCTGGCTGCTATGCTTATAAGAACCCCCCGCATCGTGGCTTTGTGAGCCTCCCACAACATTGTGTGGGATTCCACACTGCCGAGGTTGGCCTGGAAAAACTGAATGATTTCATCCTTAACTGCCTTCGCTAGATCTGGTATCTTAATCAATGATTCATTAAGTTTCCAGTTTGCTCCCGGGCTAACTGGCCTAATTTGTGCGCATCATAGCTCTATCGATGCATGATCTGACCATGTAATGTCATGTATTTTGGTGTCGGAAATCTGTGGAACCAGTCTACTTGAAACAAAAAAGTGGTCAATCCTACTGTAACTGTCATGGGGATGGGAATAAAATGTATAACTATGCTCGCCCGGGTGCTATTCCCTCCATATGTCTTCCAGGCCCACTTGCCTTAGGCCTTACAGCAGAGGCCCATTGCCTGCTCGTCTGTTTTTTTGGTGCTGTGGGGATCTATCTATTCGGGGGTCAATAACATTGTTGAAATCACCCGCGAGGATTACATTCCCTTCTGCCCATCTTTGGAGCATGTGGAAGAACTTATCAAAAAACTGAGGCTCGTTTTCGCATGGTGCGTAGACGGAGGCTAACGTCACTTTACACTGCTGTAGGAGCCCTACAAGAATTAGATATCGCCCCTTACTGTCTTGCTTCACTCTCTCCACCTGGAAGGGGGATTTGTTAATAAATATGATAGCAACCCCTTTTTTCTTTTCTTTAGCAGAGGACAGGAAGAATTGCCTACAGCTTTTGTCAAAAAATCCCGGACTACTATGCATGCTAAAATGTGTCTCCTGGAGGAAAACAACATCCGCTTCCCTCCGTCTGAATTCGGAGAAGGCGATCTTACGCTTTTTCGGGCTGTAACATTTTGGGATATGAATGTTACAGCCATACTTTTGCGTTATGTGGATCGCTGTGTAAAAAGTAGAACCAGTTCCTACCCGTGTTATGTGGAACTTGCATCGGCTTTGGCGACTTCTGCTGGTCTCCGCTCCTTCTCTGAGGGAATCTGGGAAAGTGCGGGGAGGAAACAAGAGGGAAGGACAAAAAAACAAAACGGCAACATATACACACATAAAGAACCATAGTGGTCTCCAAGGACCTCAGGTTCAACGCCCGGAGGTATCTCCCCCTTCCTGGACCCTCCTCCCACCCAGTCCTATCCCATGGTCTCTCTCGCCGACCATGGATTCCCGGGTCTTTGACGGGGCTGTGAGTTGGACCCACATCCCGCCCCAACGGCGCATGCCCACGGGCAGGATTGGTGGTAGTCCCCTGCCCACCCGCCAGCAGCTACTATCTTTTCCAACCAAACTTCCCTAAAACTCTATGGTATCTAACTCAGTCATAACCCAAGTGTGCCTGTACAGTCCTTTACCGCATGTAAAACTAACTCCCTTACCCGCAAGCAGTTGCTTTGTAGCTTTGTAGCCTGTGGTGCCTGTGATGCCTCTCCCTAGCTTTTTAACCCCCACACTTTCTCTCACCCTTCCGACCTCCATTTTCCCCTCCGTGACCCTTTTCATCCTGATCCCCCATCTCTCTCCTACCTCCTGTTGGAGGGCTCAGATCTCCCGCTTTTGGGCCCCTCTCCTCGCTCTGCTCTCTACCTACCCTCTCTACCCTACCTCTTCTAGGGAGGCCTCCCGCTGCTCCCCTCACTACGCTCCCGGGGACTGTGCTCTATCCCTGAAAGCACCTCTCCTCTTTCCTCTCCTCTTTCCATCCGCTCCACTGCTCTCAGGCCCCTCGCCCCTGAGCTTCCCTCCCCGGCAGCGGAGTTCGCGCACCCCCGCCGGGGAGTACCGGGTCACTTCTGGCGCAGCACTTCCGGTAGACTGCTGTCGCTCCACCCGCGTCATCTGGGTTTCTCTGAAGCTCCGCGAGATCTCGCCTTCTGACGTCAGCGATGTGGGCTCAGTCGGAGGCTGTCCACAGTCAGTGATGGGTGTAGCTGGAGACGGGCACCAGTTCTTCGCGCCGAAACTGCCACCGCCATGGATTCTGCCGCGCTTTCTCTTCTTCTTCCCCGGGTGAGAGACTTGCAGCCATTTTGGGGTTTTTTGCTATTTCTTTTGGTGCCTGGTGTAGGGTGACCAAGGCGCTCCAAATGCAGCATTGGAACGACAGGAAAAGCCGGGGTTTGTCGGCCATCATCTCATCACAGGGCAGGCAATGTCCAGAACTTTAAAACAACTTTAAACCATCAATATCAGGCGGCGAACCAGTGCAGCTGTCCTTTAAGATTCACTTGGCGCTCTCTCCAGCCTTTTCCTTCCGCTTTTCAGCCGGCGTGGACACAGTCTCCCAGTCTGCTGTTCGTGGAGGACATGTCTCCGGATTCCCCGGGTAAGTAGCCGTGTCATTCAGTCCCAATTTTTTCAGGAAGGCTGCTCCCTCTGAGAGTTGCTTAAGAGCGTGGGATCGGCCATTCTTCACAACCATGAGGGCGAACGGAAAAGCCCCCCTATATCTTATGTCCTTGTCCCTCAACACTTTTGTGATTGGCTGCAGAGCTCTCCTTCTAGTCAGGGTTATTGGGGATATAGCCTGGAAAATAGCCATATTTATTCCCTCATATGGCACAATTGGGGTCGCCCGTGTGATTTTACAAATCTCCTCCTTGGTCTTATAGTGATGTAGACTGAGGATCACATCTCGTGGTGGGTTATTGGACAGCGGGCGCGACCTCAGGGCCCGATGGCAGCGGTCCATTAACAATTCAGCCTCCGATTTGCCCGGCATGATGGAGTTCATCCACCGGCTTATCAGGTTCTCAGGGTCAAGGATCTCTTCAGGGATCCGACTTATGCGCAGATTGTTGCGCCGGTCCCTGTTTTCGCTGTCCTCCTGCCTATCCTCCAATTCTGCCACTCTGGATTCCAGGGCCCCCATCCTTTTATTTGTCTCCTGGTGGCACCTCAAGCTTTCCTCCATTCATTCCTCTAGCTCATTAGTGCGTGTGCCAATCTGGAGGATATCCCTCCTGAGACCCTCCACTTCTCCCCTAAAGAATGTTTTGAGGTCTGTTAGGAGCTGGGCTATCTCCTTCTTTATAATCCCCGTGTGCTCCGCCGAGGTCCCCTCCATCTCCGGAGCCGAATCGGAGTCAGAGACAGCCGAGTTCTCCTCCGCCCGAGCCTTGCCTGAGCCCGTGAAATAGGAGCGCACATCAGTTTTACGCTTATTCTTCTGCCGTGTCGTCGCCATCTCCCTTTGTGTGGTATTAGTGTGTTCAGTAGAGTTTCGTATACTTAATGTTGTACAAATAGAATTGACAAGTTTCGTTTAAATCGTCCTTTATTAGCTTTGATTGCCGGCGGGTAGCGGAGCCTTTAGGTTAAATCTCCATCACCGTACCCGTCGCGCATGCGCCTCCCTCTCTCCACTTTTTAAGGCAACAGCTGAAAGAACATAGAGGAGCACACACTACGGGAAGAACACACAGGCAAGTGTTAAGTTCTCTACTTCTCTATAGATAAGAATTTGATTGTTGACGCCTATTATACCACTTGTTTGTGGTGTGTTCTTTGTTTTACATATACGGAAGGAAAAGAGCAATAAGACAACTTTATTTTTCACAATATCACATATAAGGAGGAATTTAAATTACCTCCTGGGACACCAGCTGCGGTACTCAAAGTAATTATTGCATTTGTCAAATAGGATTGGCGCCACTCGATTATCCTTTATACTATTTCGGTGATACCTAACTCCGGTAAAAGTACACACAATCACCAAAACTAAGTCCCCATTATGTTTTAGAGGATTTGACCACAATGGCTCCCTCTCACATAGCTGGTGGACATGCTCTAGATTAATTCAAATAGAGGAACAAAGTTCATCAATAGTGCTCAGAATAACTGTAGAGGAATATTTGTAATAATGTCAATGTAGACTTTCTTGATTGAAGATATAGTGATGCAGGCGTCTGTTATAACTGTGAGTAATGGGTGTATAGGTGAGCGTAGTGTATAAGACATATATATTGAAGTCCTAGGGGTGCTGTGAGTGGAGAATGATTAGCTCCAACACATTACTCCTAATGAGGACAATGTCACACACGCTTGCAACCACCTTGAAAATACACCTTCCAGCAAAGAAAAGGATAAAAAACTCACATGAGCAAAGCCTGTCTTCTTCTTGTTGGTGGCGTGCATCCGTGATATTGATGAGTAGATGAGTATGCTGCAGGACGCAGTGTGTCAGGGCACAGCCAAAGATGATCAGGATAACAGCTTGTGGTAAAAAGTAATCTTTATTCGAACATCATGGTGCAGACAGGATAATGGAGGGTAGCTCTTACGCGTTTCACGCCTAGCTGGCGCTTCGTCAGAGAGTGAAAAAGTTATGCTGGGACCCCCCTGATATAGTACTACTAATTCCGATTCAAATCACTCACAGCCGCGGCTCCGTTGGCCGGAAATGACGAAACCGGAAGTTGAAAACCGGAAGTGACGCGACGGACTCCATAGTTGTTTACATGCTAAATTTGTAGTCATGGAGACCGCAGCGTCATCCCTCGGTCTCAATGAGGGGAAAAGTGTTACTCACGGACCCAGCATTATCACCCCACCATACAAGAAAATACATCAACGGTGGTGGTTTAAAAACAATAGTTAAAATATAACAATTATGCATATACTGAAGACTTAGTAGTGGATAAATAGAATGTTGCCCATAATGCATGATTGCACTTTTGTAATTAGAGCTTTATTAGAGCTTTATAGAGCTTTTTGTTTTGTTGAAAATTAATAAGGAATAAATGTAATAATACCAAATCTATCATCTCTAATTGGTTGTTTGTATACAATTTGGCAATCATACATAATGGGTTCATATGTTGGTGAACCAAATACCAAATTTTTTTGCTTGACACAATGCACTTATAACAATTATACATTTCTGATGAGTATTTTTACAGATTTTGAAAAGCAACTAACAGGCAATGTTGGATCAATAGATACATTCATGTTTTTAGATAATATTATAGTTGTTTTCAATAGTAATTATGAGACATGAACACAGTACATGTATGAAAAGCACACACATACATCAATGTACAGTTGGTTATGGTATATAACACATATACATATTAGTATATATTTTTATACATTGGATTATTAATAAAAGAAACATATTGACAGAAAAGAATACATATTTCACAAAAAATGTTTTAGCTCCCAATCTGTGTTTATACCCCCGGGTGCTAGAGACCCGAGGGTATAAATCCAGAACATTTCTCTCTGGTTCAGTATGTTCTCTCTATTGCCTCCTCTTCTATGTTTTGGGATGTGCTCTAGGGCACTGAATGTGAAGGTATCAATGGAGCCTCTTGGACAATTTGTGAAGTGTTTTGACACTGGTAAGCTGGGATCTTTCTTTTTTATAGATCGTAAATGCTCTGAAATTCTTATTTTTAGAGGTCTAATAGTCCTCCCAATGTAGGTGCTACCACAAGCACAATTGAGTTTGTATACAACATAGTTAGTGGAACATGTCATAAAGTGTTTCAACTTATAACACCACAGCAGTATCTGAATCTGAAACCCCACTCTTCATTACTACCTTTAGCAACCAAGCCATAAAAATGATGGACTTGTTGAATAAAGGGTTAAACTTTGCGCCGAATGACAATTTTGACCTGTTTTCTACTGTAATTGATATGCAAAGATTTATTAGAAAATTAATGTTAAAGAAATGGTTTAGTAGTAGGTCGGAGGCTGTGTGTCCCTCGTCTCCGCCTCAGGCTCTCGAGGCTTCTCCTCGGGAGCCCCGGGTGGACACGATGGACATACACTCTTTAGACTTCAATGAACTTACCATTGTTCAAGATTTAAATGATCTGTTAGCCGAAAGTGAAGAAAGAGTATCAGAGGATGTTAGTCTATTTCTTACGCATACAAAACACTCAGGACTAAAAAATAGATCATCATTTTGTCCAACATATATCAAGGGGCCTTACCTAGAGACCTTCGAGAAATTAGTTGAACGTGACCTACAGACTTTAGCCCAGGGGTACACCTTTTCAAGTATCAAACCTGACAATTTGACTACAACGGAACGGAACACTCTTTTTCAGCTTAAACACAATAACACAATAATTATAAAAAATGCTGACAAGGGTGGTGCAGTTGTAGTAATGTCTAAAGAAAATTACTACAAAGAATCAATAAGACAATTAAGTGACAGCAATTCTTATTGTAGGTTAGAAAAGGACCCCACATCACTGTTCCTTGGAGAGTTACAAACACTTATTGATCTTGGCAGAGAGTTGCGGGTTTTATCAATTCAAGAATCCCAATATTTATTCAACCGTTTTCCCACTGTGCCTATTTTCCACCATCTCCCAAAGATCCATAAGTCCCTGGACAATCCGCCAGGTAGACCAATAATTTCTAGCATTGGATCTTTGGGAGATGGTGTATCTAGGTACGTGGATGTATATTTACAACCACTAGTGGTGGTTCTCCCTTCCTATATCAGAGATTCTACACAACTATTAAATATGTTACAGAAGGTCACTTGGCATCATAATTACACTTGGGTAACACTAGATGTATCATCCTTATACACAATTATTAGTCACCACCTCGGCATTTTAGCTGTCACTCATTTCCTTAATCTATCAAATCTTCACACTGCACAAATCACTTTTCTGTTGGATTGTATAATATTTTTATTACAGCACAATTATTTCCTTTTTGACCAACACTTTTATCTTCAAAAACAGGGCACTGCCATGGGTACTTCCTTCGCTCCCTCTTACGCAAATCTTTTCATGGGTTTCTGGGAAAACAAACACATTTTCGGTGACACTAACCCTTATCGCAAGAACATCATTTTTTATCGCCGTTACATAGACGACCTTATCCTGATATGGGAGGGAGACCATGACACACTAGCAGCCTTCATTAATTATTTGAATGATAACACTTTCAATTTAAAATTCACATCTTCGATAAACATCAATCATATAGACTTTTTGGATATCAAATTATTCATTGATGTGAATTGTACTATTCAAACGAATCTATTCCGTAAAACCAATGCCCGCAACTCTCTCCTAAGAGCAAATAGTAGTCATCCAAGACCCCTGCTAAGAGGCATACCCAAAGGTCAATATCTCCGACTGAGAAGACTTTGTTCTACTGAAGAAGCCTTCATACAACAGTCGGAGATACTGAGTGAGAGGTTCAGAAACAGAGGGTATCTGGAAAAAGATATCCACTCTGCCTTCATACATGCATTACAATCAAATCGCTTAGATCTTCTAAAAAATCCAAAACGGAAGAAAAACACTACAAATAACACCACAGCAGTATCTGAATCTGAAACCCCACTCTTCATTACTACCTTTAGCAACCAAGCCATAAAAATCAAAAACATTATTGAAAAACATTGGAGGGTTTTGCAGTTAGACAAAGGACTAAAATCAGTCACAAACAACTTACCGAAATTTGTATACAAAAAGGCAAAAACCATAGGATATCATTTATCTCCAAGTTTATTTTCTGCAGGACAAAATACATCTCAAGACAGTCTCCCAAAAGGTTTTCACAAATGTGGTAAATGCACATATTGTAAATATGCAACACCATTATCTTCAGTTACTAGTAAACATACTAAACAAAAGTATAAGTTGAAACACTTTATGACATGTTCCACTAACTATGTTGTATACAAACTCAATTGTGCTTGTGGTAGCACCTACATTGGGAGGACTATTAGACCTCTAAAAATAAGAATTTCAGAGCATTTACGATCTATAAAAAAGAAAGATCCCAGCTTACCAGTGTCAAAACACTTCACAAATTGTCCAAGAGGCTCCATTGATACCTTCACATTCAGTGCCCTAGAGCACATCCCAAAACATAGAAGAGGAGGCAATAGAGAGAACATACTGAACCAGAGAGAAATGTTCTGGATTTATACCCTCGGGTCTCTAGCACCCGGGGGTATAAACACAGATTGGGAGCTAAAACATTTTTTGTGAAATATGTATTCTTTTCTGTCAATATGTTTCTTTTATTAATAATCCAATGTATAAAAATATATACTAATATGTATATGTGTTATATACCATAACCAACTGTACATTGATGTATGTGTGTGCTTTTCATACATGTACTGTGTTCATGTCTCATAATTACTATTGAAAACAACTATAATATTATCTAAAAACATGAATGTATCTATTGATCCAACATTGCCTGTTAGTTGCTTTTCAAAATCTGTAAAAATACTCATCAGAAATGTATAATTGTTATAAGTGCATTGTGTCAAGCAAAAAAATTTGGTATTTGGTTCACCAACATATGAACCCATTATGTATGATTGCCAAATTGTATACAAACAACCAATTAGAGATGATAGATTTGGTATTATTACATTTATTCCTTATTAATTTTCAACAAAACAAAAAGCTCTATAAAGCTCTAATAAAGCTCTAATTACAAAAGTGCAATCATGCATTATGGGCAACATTCTATTTATCCACTACTAAGTCTTCAGTATATGCATAATTGTTATATTTTAACTATTGTTTTTAAACCACCACCGTTGATGTATTTTCTTGTATGGTGGGGTGATAATGCTGGGTCCGTGAGTAACACTTTTCCCCTCATTGAGACCGAGGGATGACGCTGCGGTCTCCATGACTACAAATTTAGCATGTAAACAACTATGGAGTCCGTCGCGTCACTTCCGGTTTTCAACTTCCGGTTTCGTCATTTCCGGCCAACGGAGCCGCGGCTGTGAGTGATTTGAATCGGAATTAGTAGTACTATATCAGGGGGGTCCCAGCATAACTTTTTCACTCTCTGACGAAGCGCCAGCTAGGCGTGAAACGCGTAAGAGCTACCCTCCATTATCCTGTCTGCACCATGATGTTCGAATAAAGATTACTTTTTACCACAAGCTGTTATCCTGATCATCTTTGGCTGTGCCCTGACACACTGCGTCCTGCAGCATACTCATATGCTCTAGATTAAGCCAGTTTGGAGAGAGATTTTTACCCTGATTTAGCGCATTACTAAGCGTAATGATCATCCCAGACCCATGGCTAAATCTGCAGGGTAGACCACCACCCCACCTACCTCAGACAGCAATCATATTGACATCCCAAATCCTCACAGTAACCAGATACTGCATAACAGCCTTAAAGTATAAACAATCAGTGTCCAATATTAGTCTAACCAAATGCAGAATATGGCACAATATAAGGGATAAAAAGAACTACATTATTAATAACACGGAAGCCTTGGTTAGACGTGGAGTGAGGGCCTAGACTGTAGCGAGGTACGACCTCTACATGGTTCTCAGCGATCTCGATATGACCATGCTGACTGCAGCATAAAAAATAGGGTCCGGGTCGCGTTGAAGCCGGAGATGGAGGGCCCACCCTTCCTTCCCTACCGTCTCCTCATCACCTCCCGTGGATGCTGTTCCCCCCACCAACTTCTTTTCCTCATCCAGTGACAGATGCTCATATTAGCCATGTGTAAATATACAGTACCTGACGGTCTATGATATTGCATTCATGTTCCCCACCCTCTTCTATCTGTACCCCATAAAACAGTGTGAAAAGTTAAAAAAAAAAAAAAAAGCATTTCTGTTTCAAGCTGCAGCCAACAAACTTGGAAACAAATATTGTTGTATTTAGCTGTATTAAACATTAAACCTATGTTTATTTTTATTCTGCAAAGGAGCATGGGCTAACCTGGTCCCTCTGCCTCTTTGCATACTGAGCCCACCCGCTGTCCAGGCTCCACAGAGTCTGTGCTCTGGCAAATGGTGGCCGGATAGCCCTGTGTTAGCCCAGGATGCGGGTACTCAAGCAGAACTGCAGCACCCCTCCTGTTCTAACACCTTGGCATTCCTGAGGCTTTCAAGTCAGGACTCTGCACCGACCCATAGGCACCAAGCTTGGTAGCCATCTGATCTCCAGGAATCCATGACTTGGAAATCCCACAGATCATGTAAAGGTTATTAGTACATATCTACTATATATTTGTGAAAGCACTGTATGTCTGCATGGCCTGTGTCCCTAGCGGCAATCTCATTGGTCCCTTGGGCCGCCCGCACCCGCACACCTCTCATTGGCCTCACACACTCACACCACCCCCTTGGCCCGCCCCCCACATCTCTCATTGGCCTGAGGCGGAGTGACGGGCCAAAGGTCCAAAAAACACACACACACACCTCACCCCCCCCCCAAGCTCACACCCCCCCCAAGCTCACCCCCCGGTGCCGCTGCAGTCAGCGGGGGAGCGGAGCGAGCGCCCGGGACACAGCGGGGGAGCGGCCACAACACGCTGCCTCCCGCCTCACATCCACGTGGGAGCGGCCGCAGCATACCCACGGGCCTCGCCGCATGCTCCTCGGCACCGCCTCACCTCTCCCACCCCCCCTCACAGCAAAGCCCAGCCTACCCGGCGCCGCCTGCAACGCTCCTCGGCACCGCCGCCTCACCTCGAGGCGGAGGCCAGCGGGGGGGCTCCCGCCCTGCAGGAGGGACCCCACACATACCCCGTGCTGCTCACTCCCCCTCCACATGCCCCGTGCTGCTCACTCCCCCTCCCCCCGCCCCATGCTGCTCACTCCCCCTCCCCCCTCCACATGCCCCGTGCTGCTCACTCCCCCTCCACATGCCCCGTGCTGCTCACCCCCCCTCCACATGCCCCGTGCTGCTCACCCCCCCTCCACATGCCCCGTGCTGCTCACCACCCCTCCACATGCCCCGTGTTGCTCTCCCTGCAGCTTCCCCCCCCCCCTCCACATGCCCTCTGTCCGGCTCCCGTCCGATCCCTGCCCCTCCGTACCAGATGACTGCAGGGTCCGTCTCCCGGCCTGCATGAGGAAGATGCTGCCGACTGCAAGGTAAGCAGCTGCCCCCCCCCCACACATTCCTTCATCTCCAGCCTGATCCCTCCGTACACACACACACACACACACTATATATATCTCTATACATAAATATATATATATATATATATATATATATATACATATACATACACATACACAGAGACACACACACACACATGTACACACACACATGTAGACACACACACATGTAGACACACAGATGTACACACACATGTAGGCACACACGTACACAGACACACACACGTACACGTACACACACACACACACACACACACACACACACACACACACACACACACACACACACACACACGTAGACACACACACACACCTATACAGACACCTATACAGACACACGTATACACACAGACACACGTATACACACGTATACACACACACACACGTAGACACACGTATACACACAGACACACGTATACACACAGACACACATATGCACACAGACACACGTATACACACACATGTATATACACACACACACGTATATATACACACACGTATACACACACGTACACACACACGTAGGCACACGTATATACACACACACACACACACGTATACACACACATGTAGACACACACACGTACACACACGTATACACACACACACGTAGACACACGTAGACACACGTATACACACAAGCACACGTTGACACACGTATACACGCAGACACACGTATACACGCAGGCACACGTAGACACGCAGGCACACGTAGACACGCAGGCACACGTAGACACGCAGGCACACGTAGACACGCAGGCACACGTAGACACGCACACACACGTAGACACGCACACACACGTAGACACGTAAACACGCACACACACGTAAACACGCAGACACGCAGACACGTAGGCACACACACACGTAGACACACACACACACACGTAGACACACACACACGCAGACACACACACACGTAGACACACACACACATGCACGTAGACACACACACGCACGTAGACACACACACACGCACGTACACACACACACGCGCACGTAGACACACACGTATACGCAGACACACACGTACACGCAGACCCGTACACACACACACACATGTACACGTATACTCATACACATGGAGTCATACACACACACATGTACACATACACACACATCATGTATACACACACATGTGTACACACACACACATGTATACACACACACACACATGTATACACACACACAATGTATACACACACATGTGTATACACACACACATGTATACACACATGTATACACACACATGTGTATACACACACACATGTATACACACACATGTATACACACACATGTATACACACACACAATGTATACACACAAACATGTATACACACACACACACAAACATGTATACACACATACACGTGTGTATACACACACACACACGCACACACACTATCCCCAGCACCACCACATCAGCACTCCGGTATCCCATGCCCCCCCAGCACACTGGCATTCTCGGCTCCCCACCATTCCCAGCCCCCATCAACACCATCAGCACCCACACATTGGCACCTTCGCACCTCCCCCATCGGCACACCCACATCCGCAACAAACCCTCCCAAATCAGCACACCGATACAATCACCATCAGTACAGCCACAGCAGCAGTACCACCGCACACCGCCATGGACCACTCCCCACCCAAATGCCACCCCCACACCACAAACATCCCGGGCAACTAGTACCTATTAAATATAACCCTTTAATAAAATATACTGTGTCCTGTCTTCTGTGTGATAAAAATATATAAGCCCGTGTTCTGGTGTCAGGGATGGAGTGAGAGTATATATTGCCTACACTCACTAGCCTCATTCTTGGCACACTTTAGAAAAATAACTTTTACGCACAAAAAATCACTCTCAGCATAATCACTTAGCTAGAGCACCCCCTGAACCCCTAAACCAGGTTCAGGGTACCTGGGCATGTATCTTGGCACCTATCCTTATACTAGGGACCCCCTATTCCACTAGGGACCCTGTGTATGGTTGCATGTATACATTAACCCCTTCATGCCCGTTTACCTGGTCTGGAAGATGCTGCAGCAGGAATCCTGGCGGTGAGTCGTAAATGTGTTTCCAGAGTCAGAGTTTGACCGGAGCAATGTGCTTGGCTGCATCCGAGAATCTGACTCGATTCCCGGATCCAACTCCTGGGGTATTAAATAACTCTGGAACCCCGATACATAGCCACATTCTGTTTAGAATTTCTCCAACAAATATACCCTGAAACTTACAGCCTAGAAATCTCCCGGTCCCAGCATCCCAGGAAAGGCAAAACACACATACATCTTTAATGTCGCATAATTTGCACATCGTCACAGTAATGCATTTAGGATATCTGGGTCCAAGAGCTGACACTCTAGGACCCCAACACACGGATTAGGGGTAACCAAGTGGGCTGAACCTTTATTAGTGAGCCTGGTTAACCCCTTCACCATTACAATTATCTTCTGCCAAACACTGTGAACATGATCAAGCTGTATAAGAAAGTGAAGGCTGAAAGACTGCAGTGCTTCATGAAAAACAGCTCCTTGTGGATGCAATTTAATGATAATAAAAAACAATAAAACTTGCTGCAGTGAACATTAATAAGCCATGAAAGTGAGCTGTGCTGGTCACATCAGCTCAAATAGATCCATATGGATCACACTTAGTCACTAGGACTTACGCCTTGTGGTCTTTGAACAGAAATCACCCCGGCTTTCCCTCTGTGCCGAGCGGCATTCAGTTAGCATCTCCGATCAGCTGCTGCTGCCGGAGCTCAGGTTTCTCTCTGATCGGCTGGTGAAGTCACAGCTCTCCGGAATCAGCTGTGGCAATGTTAGGGGGTCCATGAGAGTCACAAAACATTAACCCTATGCATTTTAAGACCTCTCCGTCTCTTCCCCAAGGGTGCTGCAGAAGATCAGCTCTAACGATCTTTTATACCTGATATCCAATCACTTTGATTGAGAAAGCAGTTAATGTCCTATTTGCTTTCTTAAAGAGTCCACATACTTATACATGAAGGACATACTGCAAAAAAAGACACAGTGGAAACAGAAAACAGATTAATACATACACTAATAATATATATATATATATATATCAGTTGCAAACATCACTTTTATTTTTATCATATTTAATGCAAAATGTTAGTTTTATTAATTGATTTGTTTGCTATCAGCAGCAATATAATGGGTAGTTGTGTTACTTGATACTCCTAACACAACTCTTTGTATATTATTAAGTGTAACATGTTAACAAGTTATTTAGCAATACGCATATTTGTCTAAATTAATGTGTTTTTTTAATCGTATAACCTGACCACTTATTATGTTTGTTAATCAAAAAGTGACCTAATGTTCAGGGAGTATTTACTCTGCCGTGTGGTATGGGCTAGTTTGGTATTTTACCATTGCAAACCCAATTAGCAAAACATAACTGCAATGCAAAACAATAAAATAATGTATCTACTGTATGCAATTTATTTTGTAATTGTAATGGTAGACCATACTATATTGCATGAGGGTACTCAGATGTCCAATTTTTTTTTTTTAAAGATATCTATTGTATCTGCCATCCCAGTCTCCATGGGTAATGAATTTCACATTTAAACTGCCCTTTCCTTTGTTGCTGGTGAAATCGCCTTTACACCAAACTTAAGGGATGACAGTGTCGTTTATACTGCCCTTGGGATGAATAGTTCATTTGAAAGCTCCTTTTATTGTCCCTGAATATATTTGTATATAGTTATCATATCCCCTCTTAGACACCTTTTCTCCTCATAAATCAGATTTTTCCATCCCCTTAATTAATTTGGTGGCTCTTCTCTGAACTTTTTCTAGTTCCATAATGTCTTTTTTATGGAGTGGTGCCCAAAACTGCACTCCATATTTTAGGTGTGATTTTACGAATGCTTTATAGAGGGGCATAATTATGTTTACTTCCCTTCCATCAATTCCCCGTTTAATGTAAGCTAAGATCGTATTTTCCTTTGCAGCTACTGCCTGACATCAGTATTGCTAAACCTGCTGTCTTCAAGCACTCATAAATACTTCTCCATCAAGGATTCACCTTATTTATCCCCATTTAATTTGTAAGTCGCCTGATAATTCTTGTATACTGTATAAATAAATAGATAAATATGTATTTATAAAATGTTTTACATTGCGTAATACATTGAGAGTTACCACCCATTTTCAAGTATGTCCTGAGCACAGAGTTATGACAAATACATGGTTACACATATATAGTTGCAATGAGTGAAAATGGTTATACAGTACATTATATACAATACATTGTATGCACAGTTAAAGATAAAATATACTATAGGCGTATATAACAGTTACAGACCAGATTAAAATGTGAGACAGCTTTAGTTTTGAAAGAATTTAGACTGGTGTGGCAGTGAGTCTCTCCGGTAGACTGTTCCAGTTGTGGGGTGCACGTTAAGAGAAGGAGGAGCGGCCAGATACTTTGCTGAACCTTGGGACCATGAACAGTGTTTTGGAGTCAGATCTCAGATGATAAGTGCTGCATGAGGTAGGGGTGAGGAGCTTGTTCAGATAGGCGGGTAGCTTGCCCAGCAAGTAAGTGAAGGCAAGACAGGAGAAATTAACTTTGCGCCTAGACTCAAGTGATGACCAATCTAGTTCTTTGAGCATTTTGCAGTGATGTGTGTTGTAATTGCATTGGACAACAAGGCAGCATATTGAGTTGTAGAGGGTATAAATTTTGCTGAGGTGAGTTTGGGGAGCCGTGCCAAATATTATGTCCCTATAGTCTATAATTGGCATCAGCATCTGCTGTGCGTCGTGCTTTCTGACCAGCAGGCTTAGGGAGCATATGCTCCTATATAGTACACCTTGTTTGGCATACATTTTGGATGTCAGGGTATCAATGTGCAACCCAAAATGTTAAATGGAAGTCAAACCATAAGCCCAAATATTTGAAACTAGTAACAGGAACCTAGGATAGTATTGATTTGGTTCTGATCTGTAGCTCCTTCATTTGAAGCTTTAGAAATGTAGCCTTGGCTCCAAATTCATTGTTACAGTCTTGTCAGTGTTTAGAAACCATTTGTTTTGGGAAATCCAATTTTCAAGTCTCAAACAGTCATATTAAAGTACGTGTCCAAGGTCGGAGATGTTAGGGCTGTGTGCATATAAGATTGTGTCATCTGCATACATGTGTATTGACGCTCCCTTACAAGCAGTAGGAAGATCATAAATGAACACTGAGAAGAGTAGGGGCCCCAGAACAGAGCCTTGTGGGACACCGCAGCTGCCTCCTCTTCTTCCTCCATCTCACCTCAGGACTTTGCTGACTTTTTAAAGAAAAAGGTGGAGTCCATACGGCAGAACATCCCATCTGTTGCCTCCTCCCATCCCACAATGCTTCCCAACTCTCCTCCTGTCTTTCTTGACTCTTTTTCTGCTATCTCGGAGGAGGATGTATCACTGCTGATCTCCTCTTCTCCCTCTACCACTTGCCCTCTTGATCCCATTCCCTCCCATCTCCTAAAACCTCTTGCTCCTTCTATAATCACTATGCTCACACAGATCTTTAACTCTTCCCTCTACTCTGGTACCTTTCCTTCATCCTTCAAGCATGCAACCGTTATACCATTACTCAAAAACAGCAAGCTTGACCCTACCTGTCCTTCTAACTATCGACCTGTCTCCCTCCTGCCTTTTGCCTCCAAACTCCTTGAACGTCTTGTATTCTCTCGATTGCTACACTTTCTCAACACTATTCTGTACTAGACCCTCTACAATCTGGCTTCCGCACTGCTCACTCTACTGAAACAGCCCTCACTAAAATAACTGACGACATCCACGCTGCCAAAGACAGAGGTCATTACACTCTGCTCATATTACTCGACCTCTCTGCAGCATTCGACACCGTGGACCACCCTCTTCTCCTTCACATTCTCCATAGTCTTGGTATTCGGAACAAAGCTTTATCCTGGATCTCCTCTTACCTCTCCCATCGTACCTTCAGTGTCTCTTTTGCTAACACCTCCTCCTCCTCTATTGATCTCTCTGTGGGGGTACCCCAGGGCTCTGTCCTGGGACCCCTTCTCTTTTCTCTCTACACACTCTCTCTAGGTGACCTAATCAAATCTTTTGGGTTTAAATATCACCTCTATGCTGACGACACACAAATTTACCTTTCAACTCCTGACCTTACACCTGCTATACAGACCAAAGTTTCTGAATGCCTCTCTGGAATATCATCCTGGATGGCCATCCGCCGACTGAAACTTAACATGGCAAAAACAGAGCTCCTTATACTACCTCCCAAACCTGGCCCTACTACATCCTTCCACATTGCTATTGGAAATACGATCATTCACCCAGTAGCCCAAGCACGCTGCCTAGGGGTCACACTTGATTCCTCTCTCTCATTCTCCTCTCATATTCAAAACGTTTCTAAAACTTGTCGCTTTTTCCTCCGCAATATCACAAAGATACGCCCTTTCCTCTGTTACTCAACTGCCAAAACTCTGACTCAGGCCCTCATTCTCTCACGTCTCGATTACTGCAACCTCCTGCTGTCCGGCCTTCCTACCTCTCACCTGTCTCCCCTACAATCTATCCTAAACACTGCTGCCAGAATCACTCTACTCTTTCCTAAATCTGTCTCAGCGTCTCCCCTGCTGAAATCCCTCTCCTGGCTTCCGATTAAATCGCGCATCTCACACTCAATTCTACTGCTCACTTTTAAAGCTTTACATTCTTCTGCCCCTCATTACATCTCAGCCCTAATTTCTCGCTATGCACCATCACGACTCTTGCGTTCTTCTCAAGTATGTCTTCTTTCTACCCCCTTTGTATCTAAAGCTCTCTCCCGCCTTAAACCTTTCTCACTTTCTGCCCACACCTCTGGAATGCCCTTCCCCTCAATACCCGACTAGCCCCCTCGCTATCCACCTTTAAGACCCACCTTAAGACACATCTGCTTAAAGAAGCATGAGTAGCACTGGATAATCATGGACACATGACACAAAGCTTGGCCCCCTGCAGACGCACTTACTAGTATTCCCTCCTACTGTCTCTGTACGTTCTCCCTACCTACCAATTAGATTGTAAGCTCCTCGGAGCAGGGACTCCTTCCTTAATGTTACTTTTACAGTATGTCTGAAGCACTTATTCCCATGATCTGTTATTTATATTTGTTATTTATATGACATGTATTACTACTGTGAAGCGCTATGTACATTTTATGGCGCTATACAAATAAAGACATACATACATACATACATATACAAGGGGTTGGAGCTAGTGCCCGAGATAGACATATGTTGGGATCTACCTGATAGATAGGAATGAAACCAGTTTAAAGCATGCTTCCCTATTCCAGAGCACTGGAGTTTGTTTAGCAAGATAACATGATCAACAGTATCAAAAGCTTTTGCAAAATCTAGGAATATTGCTCTAGTCAGTTGTCCCAGTTCCATTCCACACTGGATCTCATTGCAAACTCTTAGCAGGGTAGTTACCATGGGGTGTTTGAGACAAAAGCCAGATTGGAATTGGCTAGGGAAATTTGTCGTTATAGTAATCGCCAAATTGGGCGTGAACACATTTTTCCATGACTTTGGATAGTATTGTGAGAAGAGAGATTGGCCTGTAGTTTGAGACAGTGTTTTTGTTCCCACTTTTGAAGATTGGGACAACTCTGGCAGTTTTCCAGGTCTTAGGGATATGGCCTGCAGACAGGATAGAGTTGATTGTATATTAGGGTTGATAATAGTATATTATTATGGCTGTGAAACATCTTAAGTGTCACATATGAAGTGTCTGTGGAGTTAATATTGGAGGTGAAAAGACTACAAGAAGAACTGAAATTTGCACTTCAACAACAACAACTCTGCAACTGTGCTCTGATAATTTGTACTCTTCCTATCCTCCAATACTTGGGATCTCTCTCCTCGCATCTCGCCCTCCCTACTGCTTTTTCTGTTTGCTGATTCCTCACTGCTTTATAAACTTTTCTGTTCTCCCCAACTTCCCCACTCTTCTCCTTCTATCCACATTTCTTCATCTCTCCTCCCCTCCACCAGTGACTATGCCCACACACTGCACCATTATTTATATATCTCTTTCCTAACAACTTCTTTACCCCTCAATAAAAAGCACCCCAACAAATCCTCTTTTCATACCCTCTCTACTTACTGCTGGGGATATCTCTCCAAATCCTGCACCCAGTCATATATACACCTGCTCATGCCCATGCTTCCCTGCCACCTCTTTCACTGCTAAAGGTGTTAACCTATCTAATTTAATACTCACCACCCTTAAAACTCACCTCGCAAAAGAAGCCTCCCAATAGCCTGCATTCAGGACTACTGTCCCACACCCACAGCCACTCCTACCAACCATTGTGGCCAAGCACTGCCATTCACTTCACTTATTCCCTCACCTGCTGTCTCCCAACATATCCCTGAGATTGAAAGCTCTTCGGGGCAGGGATTTCCTTAGCTATTGTCTGAATTTGCTGCACTTATTGCATTATTATAATTCCTTGTACTGAATTCTTTGTGAAGCGCTGAGTACACTTTAAGCTACTGTATATAAATAAAAATATGCATATATTCATACATACATTATGAGGACAATTCATTACGCTGCAATAGTGCTGATCTGCGTGATAGCACAGAAACTTCCATGTGATAGTGCCTTGACCGGCTCTATTTCGCCCTTATGAAATAAACCCAATCAATCGATGACTGTCTGCCAGTAAATGGGTTGGGCATTATTTTTTTTTACCTTTATTAAATGTATCTTTTTGTCTGCTTTGCCATTCTAACTGTGCCTCTCTTCTTTCTTGTTTTCAGTGTCCCTACGCAGTGCTAAGCACACAGTGGGCAAAATACCTTTTTTTTAAAACAGCAAATCAATGTAAGAAAGATTTAACACCCAGTGTGTGAAAAATAGAAAATATATTTCTAGTTTCTTTGTGTCCATTTGAATTGAATGTTATCTGGCAAATACCCATTATTTCTTTCATCTGATTAGACTACCATCATTAGCCAAACAAAACACAGAAGGGAAAGGCTGATGCAGTGAGATTGTTCATAAAAACAGTTTCACCAATAAAAGAGATTAGATAAAGATTGTAAAATCACTACAAAGTACCGTATATGTTGTCCATAAAAGATGCAGTTTTATCCATAATAGAGATTAGGTAAAAAAACTTAAAACCACTACAACGTATATGGCTTCTACTGTATATAAACAGGGTAGTAACACGCTCAAACCCTACTGAGCAGAAACATATTTTTGGTCAGCAAAATTGACATATTGATTAACAATATAGATACTTACCATATGAATGTTCCAGTTGTGAAATCGGTGCTGGATTTGGTCTAAATTCTCTGTTTTTGAGTACACTTCACAGCTCTGTGGCATATATCTAGAAGTGCCTGTTTGAGCTTCTTATTGCAGAAGATCAGAACCGCAGAGTGCAGAAACGGATAGACTTCAGACAAAATAGAGAGGATCATCCACCAAGAACTTTCTCTTATTACCCTGGAAGCTGCCACAATCATGCAAACGAACAAAATGATATAGAGCAAAAGGAAGAAGACCATAATTTGTACTACTCTGAATTGAGCATCCAAGCTGGGGCTTCTAAAGCTCGTGCCGCTGCTTCTCATCTGTCTGATGTGCATCCAAAGCGACCTAACTAAAAGGAAAGTTGCAACACAAAATATGGTGAATGGCAGCGAAAATCCTACGATGGACATAATTAACTCGTTGGTATAATTTTGTACCACAATAATTTCTTGCACTGTGCTGTTTTGCAAGAGGTTGTTTGTTGAATTGCTGTAGTTCAAGGTAAAAATATACAAGCCGAAGGGGAGACTGGAAACTAGAGAAGTTAGCAGAGATGCCAGAAGTAACCATGGGACTATTTTGTTGATCCGGACTTTCACATAGATGAATAAGGAATGGTTGTAGTTAGCGATTTTAACGCAGTAGTATACACAGAGCACAGTGGCAAACCAGAGACTGGAGAATTTCAGAAACATTCTTACAACCCAAAAAATGGCATAAAAATACATCTGAAAATATATCTCTGGTAAATAAAAACCAAATACATTATGCAACATAATACCCCATTGGTAAACAAATCTGGACAACCCCAGACAAACCAAGATTTTGTCACCGGTACCCAGGCGCTTAAATGTCATCCATTCCATGCAAGTTGTTGCCACGATAAATGAATTTATTGTAATTCCCAAGATGAAATGAATCCACATCAAGGCTAAGAAACACATATCCAGAGTGACATCCATTGTCTTGCCTTTGAACTTGATTGTTCTTCACAGATCACCAATTCTGAATCTGTGTCTCAAGGTAGTCAGTTGCAGAGGCAGACAGACTTTGGTTCCCACTTAAGCTGCCCTCGCTGTTATATAGGGCTACTAAGCTTTGTTGTTTACATAACCTATATACATTCTGTGAGCTACTTTGATTATGATGCAAATCTATGATTCAATCAGTTGTGCATTGGAGGTTTTGCATGAGGTGTATGTTACACTTGAGTTAGCATTAGCTTTTTTAAAGATATATTACATCCGCAGCCATCACACTTTATTTGTTTGTGTCACGGGAGACCAGTACTTTTAATACCTTTACCTACTGGGATAAATTTCACTAGGCAGGACAAGGTAGTGTAATAAAATTAGGTTTATTCTGGTAAAACCAACAGGCATTCAATGTAACACAAAATTAGGGAAAAACACCACAATTGGGGCTCTGGAGGGGGAGATGCTAGCCTCAACTAGGTGCATGGTGCCTGCTTCAGGAAGGCTTACCCTGTCCACTCCACTTCCAAGAACACCACGGTACTATCTACGGGATAGATACCTGCCTCACCCCGCTGGCCCGGTCTTCGTTTGATATTAGAACTTGGCCACGTCTCTAGAACTTGTCCTCCACTTGGCTAGGCTTCTCCGGCACCTCAATGCCTAGTGCTTTGCTATTGTGAGCAAAGCACCTTGGAAAAACCTGCCTCTGCTTCACCGGACCAAACCTAGGAATAGTCTGCTACTCGGATCAGGCAGTCGGCTCACATAGACCTCTGTGTCCTATGTCTAACATGAAACAGGGACTGGCGGACAATCAGAGTACGGATCGTAATGCAACAACCACTCATAAGCGGGAGGCTTGGCTTGTTGCACCCATCAGAAGAGGGGGCATACCGGGGGGCTGTGGTAGCTGGCGAGCAGGAAATTAGAACTGGCCAATGGGAATCGTGCCTACGAGTAACGTCTTTCCCTTTGCCAGCCCCATACCTCCTGCTGGGTAGGCTCCACAGTGTCTGAGAGAACAAAGAGTATTACCCCGTGGGGAGCCTAGTCTCTGGACATGGTTCTCCACACTTCCCCGCTAAACCACATGGCCCAACACCTCGCTACTCCCATCCTTCCCTTTGATCCACCATCTCCATTCAGGCATCCCAGCTAATTCAATTACTGGGACTGACTCCATGGAGATGAATACACATTTTAAAACACATTTATTTTCTACAACTTGGGCTCGGGAACTTGGGCGGTAAAGCCTGTCCTAGCAGTCCAAGTTTTAAAACCGGGCCCTTTTCCCAGAACATTTTATATACATTTAAACCCTTTTTTCCCCACAGTATCAACTATTACAGTCCCACTCCCGAAGTCCCAGTTTTGTAGCTAAAACACAGACACTCTAAACACACACATTGTCCCCGGCTTTTAGGTACTGATAAGCCACCGGGGAACCACGGTTTTAGGGGTAGCTAGCTGGACTTCACCTTTATTATGAAGGCTGGCTACACACACCGTCACAGTTTCCTTTCAAGTAAATCTCTTCACTGGCTCCCCATATTTTTTTCACTCCAAGAAATAAAAAAGGTGCATTCTTGGCTCATGGCAAAAGGTAAGGGCATCTCTTGATTCTTAATCCAAATACCCTCCATCGCCCCTCTGTCAACCTTCTCTGTTTAGATTTTAAGCTCCACTCCTCCTGTATCAGTATGGGATATTGTATTATTTTAAAACTGTTGTACATGGTTGTTTTATGTGATTTCTTATAAGCTACCATTTTATACTGTAATGAAGCCCCAATATGTCCTGGACCCCCTTTTGCACTAGTGGAGGAGACAATTGACCCTCTTTCGCCTTCTCTACATCAGTTAGTGCTTGGAGTTGTTATTTGAAGCTACTACCACTGCAGGGCAGAGTTGCTTGAAACACATATTTTGTTAGTGTTGGTTCTGAAAATTGACCATGCCTATGAATATCATTGGGTAGCAGATTAAATTTCTCAGCATATTTGAACAATCAAAAAGTTTAAATAAATACCTTTACCAACAAAATATACTAATTTGTCCCAGATGTTCGCTTCTTAAACCCAACTTGAAAAAGAGGATCCTGCGTATGGCATCTTCACAAAAATCGGGTTGTTACCTAAATGTGCTGAAATTAGTGTAATTTTACATTGTATATTCGATAATTGATTTCTACTTAGCAAAAGTTCTTTGAGCAAATGGAGACATTTACCTTTTGCCTTATTGAGCTTTCTAGCTCATAATTTTTTTTATTTTAAGAAGCACACATTCACTGTGTTTATCGCTATATACACTATAATACTCTGGTTATGAATGGTAAATTGTATTGTAGAATGTGTATTCACTATAGTGGCTGAGTATTAGGAACACTATCCTCATGCGATTATCATGTCAATTATAAACTGTTCATGTTACATGTGTTTCTACATTAAGTGTAATTATCTAAACTGAAAGGCAAAAAGAGAGTCAGGGATGGAAAAAAGAAATGAGTAATTAAGAAAGTTACTTACTAATGTTTATACGCTAATATGTGGCATCTTGGCACCCTCCCTTCCTTGAGGAGGAGAAGAGCTGTTTTTAACCATCTTTTTTTAATAAAAGTTATTTTTGTTCATCTGACCTGCATGCCAATCATTAGGGAACTCACCACTCCCTTCACTTGTTAAATCATTGCTGGTTTATCACAGCTATCACGCTATGTATTCTTGTTCTCTTTTATGTGCTGATCAGCTACTCATCTTCAATTGGAACCAAGTGACTTTGGACTTACAATATCGATCATTATGGACACCTAATCAAGGACTCTATCACTGGTATCATTTATTTGTTACACCAATTGATAGTTCATGATGTTTCTGATGCACACTTGATTTAATGTTTTTTGGCGCCTTTACGTACTGTAACGTTTTTTCTTCTGTGTCTTATATCTGGCTAGGGTAGCCAGTTGTTACATTGTTATTGGCAGCCTTCACATACTGTATATTCACATCACTATTTTGTTTAGATGTGGTTCATTGTTATATATTATTTAATTTTTATTGTTATATGTTCACCGAATTGGTACACTATTATTTAGATTAGCGCAGCACTACACCTTTTTCTTTTGTACCCTCCCATCCTTAGCTTACCTGGCAGCCCTATGAGACCCACATCTGTACACTGAATGCGTCTGAGGTACAATTAGGATTGATTCCTTGTAATTCCAGGAGTGCTTAAAGGGATGGGATAAAAATAAAGAAAAGGACAGTAGCTCTCTGCCGGAACTTTAAGCACTTTCAATACAGCAGGATGCCACCAGAACAGGACCTAATAGCCAATCAGAGACTCTGCACATCTACAGGAGGCAGACTAAGAGCCAGCACTGGTCTCAGAAAAGGGGTTTTGTGGGAGGAACAAAAACCAACAAAAGAAGGCATTTTTAGCCAAACTCTTATAGAGAGCAGAAAGATTAGAAAATACTTACATTGTCCTGAAATCCAGTTATACAGATTGTAAGCAGCAAGCACTTGCCTTTTCTCCAGCAGATTTCTATGGATAGCAGCAAGCATTTACATTGATAGAACCAGAGAATCAGCAGCTTTGAGACTAGCTCTACAGTGGGTCAGGATTTAGAACAGAGACCAAAACTTAACCCAGGGATCAAGGCACAAAACAGGGCAAAGCAGTTCAACAAAATATTTTTATTTTGGCCGGGGCCAGCAAGCACAGCACAAAAAACACCATCAGAGCTATGCTCACAAAAACAGGGCATAGAATCGTAGCTAACTAGGTGCTGAGTGCCAGATCAAAGGCTTACCCGGGTGTAAATATATTCTCTACTGCATATGTAGGAATCTCCTCTCGTACTTGGATCGATGTATCTTCTCCGCTACTTCGGAGAGATTAACCCCCAGGAGGCCTTTTTCCCACTCTTAGAGTGCTGGTCAGGAAAAGACGAGCAGCTCGGAGGAGAAGTGATTGAGTTGGACACCAGTGAGCGTTGTCAAAAACCTCTCCTGTTTATTAATGGTTAGTCATGTTTTATAGGCGAGCGAGCGTAGAAAAAAAGCGTATACGTGCGAAACTTACTTCCTTTTATGTTTATCTAGAAAGTGACAGCTGGAAAGTTACAGTTTGGGAACCTTCAATTTTCCCAGTCTAGGGCAGTCTCGGGCACGTCATAATTCTTGCTGTTAAGACATTTCATAAATTTAGGCTAAGCATGGTTGGCTAGAACTTCCTGTTTCTTCATTGTGAAACTATGTCTGAACATACATAGTTCAGCCAACATTAATTGGGTAAAAGGTCAGTTTAACATCAGCCTAAAAGCATAATGGCAGTGTTAGTATAGAATGGTTATATAGCAGACAAAATGGAGTCCCCCCTTGATACACACATTATCAGTCCCTCCTTTTGTCATGAAATGATAATCCCTAGGATACAGGGTCTCGTACTGGATTTGAACATTATCATAATCCACTAAAGGTATCGGGACACTGGTGGTTGTAGTTCTAGAGTTATATGTTACAGTTGGGGGACCGGGAATAGGGGCATTAACGTTCAGTGAAGCATACGTGTGACTAACTGACTAAACAGAAGGCATAATCATTTTACATAAAGATGAACACATTAATTTGCAGCATGAAATAATAACAACTAATACTATGTAACGGGTCTTCCCCCCCCCAATCGCAGATTATACTGTGGGGGCGGAGAAACATACAATGTTACCAGGTGTGGTGCTTTACCTGTTGGCTCGCAGGAGAGCTGAGCTTCCGCTAAGGGAAACCTGGGGCAATTATAGGATACTATGAGTAACCACGTACTCGGTACAGCGCCTCCACCTGCGATGGCTCCCACCAGAGGGGGAGTGGTTCCTCGCAGGACAATACACAATAACCACGTACAACTGATTGGATAAGAACTAAGACCTTTACTAACTAGCATAGAAGACATGTAATATCAACATATAACAACATGTGTCCCTCTCTAAAGGCAACCTGACTATGGCGTCTCGCAGGACGCTAACTTGCACCACGGCGGGCGCCCACACTTTATGCGTTCACTTTATGCGTCACGGCGGACGCTAACACCTTATGCGCCACGGCGGACGCTAACACTTTATGCGTCACGGCGGACGCTAACACCTCCACAGAGTGATCCCACCCCGTGTCCAGTAACCCCAACCCAATGTCTCGCACTCCCAATGTCATATACAAGTGTGTGTGACTGCGCAGCCACTATGTCTGGTGATAGGCCTTGTTGGTGCACGTGAGGTTATGGGTTACCTGCCGAGCACTCCAGTGCTCGGACCTGCAGTGGACTTCACAAAAGATCCAGGCAAACTCCTGCACGATATCCGGATCCACCACAGGATGATCCAGCAGGGACGATCCCACCCTGATAATAGTCCAACTCTTTCTCTCAGCAAGACAGGCAAAGTTCTGGGTTCCCTACTATCTAATAGCTAGTGGGGCAGGGTCCCTAATCTAGGGCCTGTCCCTACAACACTCCACTAGGGTGACTCAGGGCTATCTGGGGCCTAGGGAAATGCTGGCCTAGTGCAGGGAGTCACTGACTCCTGCACCCTACCTCCTTCCCCTAGCTGCTCCTGTCACCAACTGCCTAGCGTGCTCTAAGCCCGCGAAATGTATCACTTAGTTGCAAACAGAGCTCTGTGCATCCAAAGGCTGGCCAGTTGGTGCCACCTTAGTAGGCATTGGCCTACGGGGCCCTTTTCCCGTAGCTCCTCCGGGAGATGCCCCTTCGGTGGAGCAGTCCCTTTGAGAGGGTCCTTCCATAGGATCTTCAGGAGTTTCAGAGTGGTTCTCGTTATTGACAGTCTCTTGACCCAACTCTGGTAAGTCAGGCTCATTGTTGAGCGGTGTAGCCAGTATCTCTGTCTCTTCATCTTCCACTTGTGGAATGGGGAGAAGATGATTACGGTGCCATACCTTTACCGGCCATCTGTGTCTTTGATGCGATAGACCGGGAGGCCAGGCATCTGGGATTCTATTTCATACACTCCGTCCCGCCATCGGTCGGCCAATTTGTGTTTTCCCAGGACTCCGAGATTGCGAAGCAACACAGCATCCCCAGGACGAAGTTCCCGATATTTGACCTTATGATAGTATCGCCTTTTATTGTCAGCGTTCAGCTTAGCTGTAGACTTCTCAGCCTGTTGATAGGCCTGCTGCAAGCTGTCTTTGAGCCTTTGCACGTATTTGAAATGGGTAGCGTTGTGTATCCCATCTGTCGAGACGCGAAGGCGCACATCCACTGGCAGTCTCGCCTCTCGCCCAAACATGAGGAAGTATGGGGAGAATCCCGTTGACTCGTGTCGGGTACAGTTGTACGCATGCACCAAGGCCTCCACATGTCGACTCCATTCAGTTTTCTGAGCGCTCTGCAAAGTTCCGAGCATGTCCAGTAAGGTTCGATTAAATCGTTCTGGCAGGGCATCTCCGTCGGGGTGATATGGAGTCGTTCGTGATTTGGCAATGCTCAGCATTTTGAGCAGTTCTCGAATCAGCGTGCTCTCGAAGTCCCGCCCTTGGTCGGAGTGAAGGCGGTTGGGAAGACCGTAGTGCATAAAGTACTTCTCCCATAATATTTTTGCCACTGTGATGGCTTTCTGATCTTTCGTGGGGAAGGCCTGGGCATACCTGGTGTAATGGTCCGTGACGACCAGCACGTTGCATATTCCCCGGCTATCAGGCTCAATGCACAGAAAGTCCATACACACAAGGTCCATGGGGCCAGAACTTTTTAGATGGCCCACGGGGGCAGCTCGTGTAGGCAGAGTCTTGCGCTGTATGCACCTAGTACAGCGGCGACAGTGACATTCAACGACCTCTCGCATCTTGGGCCAGAAAAAGCGATCTCGGACCAACCCAAAAGTCTTGTCTACACCAAGATGTCCATGATCATCATGTAGGGACTTCAACACCAGGTATTGTAAGTTCTGAGGGAGGACTAGTTGTCGCCTATCCGGGTGGTTGTGGTATTGCACCACCCGATAGAGTAAGCAATTGTCTATTTCGAATGTGTCCCATTCCCGCATGAGCAGGGCCACCAAGCCATTGGGCGCGCGTTTCAGAAGGGCTGGGTTCTTCTTTTCAACGGCTCGCCTGATGATACTAACTACAGGGTCTCGTATTTGGTAGTCTACCATATCCTTCCACCGTAACTCCTTGTCATGCGTGATGTTCATCCCTTTGGGATCGCAGTAGGCGGCTGGGACAGCCTGCGACTGGCATCCCAATGAGTCAGCCACTCGTAATTCCGAAAAGGCTACTTGGTCGTTGACGATGGCGGCCAGCTACACATAGCTCGCACTCCGGGTCCTGGGAGTTCCTCCCATTCCTCATCATCTGGAATAGCACTTAACCCGGGTCGTCTGGATAGGGCGTCAGCCCCTACATTCAAAGGCCCCGGCTTGTACTTCATGGAGAACCTGTAGTTGCTTAGGGCGACCAGCCAGCGGTGTCCGGCGGCGTCCAATTTGGCTGAGGTATTGACGTAGGTGAGGGGATTATTATCCGTCCTTACCTCGAAGGTAACACCGTACAGGTAATCGTGAAGCTTCTCGGTGATAGCCCACTTGAGAGCCAGGAACTCCAACTTGTGGACGGGGTATCTCTGTTCACTGCGCGTCAAGCTGCGGCTGATGTAGGCTACAGGCCGAAGACCCTCAGGGTGTTTCTGGTGCAGGACGGCACCCAGCCCATTGAGACTGGCATCCACATGCAGAACGTATGGTTGTTCGGGGTCAGCATACGCAAGCACCGGCGCTTCGGTCAGACACTTCTTCAATTTCAGGAAGGCTTGCTCACACTCAGATGTCCATTTATCACCAAACGGTTGGCGTGCCGATACAGTCTTCCTGCCGGTCTCTGAGGGGTATATCTTCAACAGATTGTTCAGGGGTTTAGCTCTACTAGAGTACCCTTCCACGAAGCGACGGTAATACCCACAGAATCCCAAGAAGGATCGCAGTTCTGTGACATTCTCGGGACGAGGCCAGTTCACTACTGCTTCTACCTTGGCGGGGTCGGTGGCGATCCCTTGGGCGGACACGATGTGTCCCACGTAGGTCACTGAGGTATGGCAAAACCGGCACTTGTCCAGGGACAATTTCAATCCTTCGTTTCCCAGACGGTCGATCACTTTAAGTAATCGCTCTTCGTGCTCTTCCAGAGTTCTTCCGAAGACGATGATGTCATCCAGGTATACAAGACACTCCCGCGGGCTCATGTCCCCGATAGTCTTTTCCATCAGCCATTGGAAGGTAGCAGGCGCCCCACATATACCTTGGGGCATACGTGTAAATTGGTAGAATCCCAATGGGCAGACGAAAGCTGTTTTCTCCTGATCTTCCGTATTCATAGGTACCTGATAGTACCCGGATCGGAGGTCGAGCACGCTGAACCACTGACTTCCATTCAGCGCATTCAGTATCTCTTCAATGCGCGGAAGGTTGTACTGATCCGGTATCGTACGATTGTTCAGAGTTCGATAGTCGACACACAGTCGTGCGGATCTGTTCTTTTTACGCACCACCACTATGGGTGACGCGTAGGGCCCCCGAGACGCCGTCAAAATCCCGGCATCTTCCATATCGTGAATGACATTCCTTACATCGTCCACATCCCGTGGGGCGATGCGACGAGAGCGTTCTCGGAACGGGGTGGCATCACTCAGACGAATGGCATGTTTGGCGCTGCGACTGCACCCACATCCATCTCACTCGTGGAGAACACCTGTTGTCGTTGATTCAATTGGGTTGCCAGCCGCTCCTTCCACTGGGTGGACAGTGTCGACTCACCGAAGTTGAAGTCCAGCTCGACTAACCGTTCATCCACGGCCACCGCCTTCACCTGAGGCGTGGTTTCTACAGGGCTGACTGGATATATGCAACCTAACTTCTGGTCGGCATCAAATTCCATCGGGAAGGGGGAGAGATTCTGTACATACACGTGGGTTCGGAGTGGGATCTTAGTTGTCCACTCCCTCACTTCGGGTAGTATCCTATAACCTCTCTGGACCGCTTCTTCTTCAGGCGTATTCTCCAGGGAGAACAGCTGGTTGCTCTCATCTTGTTCGGGATAACAACACCAGACGGCCATCTTTTGCACTCCCCCTGATAATATGGTCGTCAGTCCCCGTTGACGGTTGTAGAGATCCCCATGGCGCTCCAGGGCATATACCCGGTTGCACTCTTCTCGTAGGACCGGATCTAGGAGAGCGGTGGCTAGCGGCAGCTCGTTAGTCTCTTTCAGATACGCTCGGATCACCGCTTGTACTATGTCAGCGTTGGTGCCCAAGATGATCGGGTACTTGCACTGGTCTTGGGGCTCCGGACATACCAGGGCCGCCACATGCATGGGGTGTCTCTTGCCGGTATTCAGCTGGAGTATTTCCATTTGAACCCTTACATCCCATCGATGGGGTAGTCTTCATTACTTAGCCACCGTACGGTCACGTGATCGGCCGCTCTCAGGGTGCAGTGTCGGAGGTGCTGTTCATAGAACGGGCGGTATATGAAGGTCACTTGTGACCCCGTGTCCAGTAGAGCCGACGCATAGATCCCTTCTAGTAACACTGGTATGATAGCTGCAGGGCCCACTTGGCTGTAATCTTCCCGGTTGGAGGTGTCATCCCCTGCGTCGGCATCCGCAGGGGCATCGGTGGTTCCTTGAGGGGTCTCCACGTCAGACCCGGCGGTTTGTACTCAGCATACCATCGACCGGGCTGTGTTTCTTCGGTCGGGAGTTTTGTCTTCGGGGAGGTCCTCCCTTTCTGGGCAATCACGGAAGAAGTGGCCCGTCTTACCGCAGGTATAGCAGAGGAGGTCTCTGGGTCCAGAGCGGCCCCTGGACGGGGAAGATGACTTACGGGCGGGTCTAGCTTTAGAGGCCGAGTCCTTAGTTGCGACCTCCTCGTCCTGGGTCGGGGTTGTCTTGGCCTTGGCCCCAGCGGCCTTAGCAGGGTCACGGGTGGAAGGCTCCTTAACCTTGGCGGGAGTATGCAACCGGGCGTAGGCCTCATGTTCTTTGATCTCATCCATTAACTCGCATCAAAGAGCGCTTCATCATGATTACAATATGATGTTCGGGTAGAGCTCCTCTCAGAAATTGTTTACGGCAATATTCATCCACCTCGGCAGCCGTAATACTTTTCCTTTTTAGCATCTCCCACAAGACTGCTTGAATCCGCTGTAGGAAATCAGATAGCTCCTCTCCGTCTTTCTGGCAAAGATTGAAATACCGCTTCATCAATTGCCCTATGTCCTCGGTTCGCCCATATGCCCGCACAAGAGTCTCTAGCATTTGATGGGCGGTGATGTCCGCGTGCTGATCTTTAGCCATCTGTAGGGTGGTGGATGCGGGAGGGCGTAGGCATTCCATTATGCGTTGTCGCTTCACCAGCTCAGAGCACGTCCACTCTTCTAGAACCTGAGACGTGTATTCTCTCCAGGCGTCAAACGCTTCTTCGCCCGTCGGGGTCGGCTTGGTTCCTGAAAAGATTTTTAGCTTGCGATACTGTTGTGAGGTCTGAGCTTCGGATCGGGACGGACCCAATTCTAGGAGGGCATGAGCTAGCATTCGGATTTCATCCCCAGGTTTAGAGGACGAGTGGGCCATACTTAAGGGTGGACTATGGTCGGTGAGGGCGGGCTTGTTGGCCCCGCAATAACTTTCAGAGGGTGAAGGCAATGTATGCATAGCAACCTCTTGCAAATTTGTGCGGGAGCTGCCGGGTTCTGATTTTATGGACAGTTCAGGATAGACAACAATACAGCAAGAACCGGTTGACATCGTGAGCCACAAGCTGGACGGCCCATGATCTTCAGTTATATCCTTCCCTACACTCACTAGCACAGAGCAATACTCCCGGTCTGTATCCTTACGTCGCTCTAACACTCTTATTTTGACAGCATCCCGGATATATGGGTGCTGCCTCAGGGCCAGTTGTATGGATGAAGACGGCGTATCAACAGGAACCCGGCTCACCGCGAGCGTGTGAAGCGGCGGCACTTTTAGCACCACGGCCCAGTCGCGCACTACAGACGGGGACGGTAATGGGGGTGACATTTTGAGAGAAAAAAAATGGAACAGGGCACCCCAGGTCTAAGATCTCAGCAGCGCCTCCAAATGTAACGGGTATTCCCCCACCCCCAATCGCAGATAGAGTGAATGTGAGGGGGAACCTATATGTTACCAGGTGTGGTGCAGTATACCTGTCAGGCTCACAGGAGGTCTGAGCCTCCGCTAGTGAGAGCCTGGGGTGAATCCTCTGGAATGTTCTCGTCGATCAGCGCCTCCACCTATGTAGGATTCTATAGGAATGTAGAATGGCCCTAGCATAGGAACCCACCCAGAAACCACATACACAGGGTTATGGCTAAAAGGTTTACTGAACGAGCAAATAACACAATAACATCATATTGTATAGCAACACAACACAGAGTATCATACTTTAACAGTGCACCAGCATCAGAGTGCACAACGACATATCTGCCACTATCTGGCAGCTATAACCTTGCCCTTAACTGGGCTATAACCTCCTTACACAGTATTCCCAAAGTCCTTGTACCCAAAGTCCCAAGAGTCCCACAACCCCACCCACGTGTGGGACAGCTCTGCCCACTAAGACGAAGTGTATAGGTGGTGCACTTGGTGACTTGGATAATACCTGCCCGGCGCTCCTGCTACCGGGTGCGCAGATGACCTTTACTTGGGATCCCTTGCTCCAGGAGATGATCCAAGATGCCTCCGCCTCAACGGTGGGTGGCTCCCGCATGGAGTGATCCACCTTTATAATGTCTCTTATCCTTGCTAACGCAGAGGATGTTATACCTTCACAGCAATTGCCAGGATAGTCACGGTTCCTGGCTGGACCCTCACTTGTCTAGGTTCTACAGGACCCTGTCCCTAGTCTAAGGGGAGTCCCTGTAGTAACCACAAGCTGAGGTGAGTAGGATCTAGCTGGGGCCTCAGGGAAGACTTCTGGCCTAATGCAGGAGGCTACTTTCCTCCCTGCACAAACACACCCTCCCCTCTCTGTGTGCCACCTCCTAACTGACAATCCCTGTCTGCACACAACATTGTTGCAACTTTGCAGCATGAGAATCTGTCAGCCTTATTGGCTGTCTGGCTGCCTGTGACCAGGGTGAAAGTGCAGTCCCCAGAGGCTGCTGGGAATTGTAGTCCTTGGTGGCTCTCTTTAACATTGGGGCCTTGTGCGGGCTGTGTAATGGCCGCCGCCGCTAACTGCGCATGTGCGAACTGGGGGATGTCCCTGACTATGGAGCGCCTCTTCTCACTCCCTGTAATGGCTGCCATATCGCATCTGGGGCTATACTGCGCGTGCGCGAGCTTCCGCGTATGCGCAAACGCACACAAGATGGCAGCACCCTGTAGCTGATGTTGCCGGGAGCCCCCGGTGACGCGATCACCCCTGCAACTGCCCTCACGCTGTCGCAGGTAAGAGAGAGAGAACTGAATGTCTGGGGAGCCAGAGGGGACCTGGCTACAACTACAAACATGCAAACGATAAATATCAGTCCCATAATAATCTTCTTTCCCAACTCTCCAATCCATGCGCCTAACCCAAAAGTCCAATCAAACTGATCGACTCTCTCAGTAATGTCTGCAACAAGACTTTTGATATTGAAAATATAATTCTGCACAGACTTTGAATGATCAGATAGATTAAAACAGCACATTCCCTCAAAATCCTGACATCTATGCTCATGTTTTTTTTTTTTCCAAAATTTTTTATTAGGCATTTAGATAATTCACAGTATGCATGAAACAAACGATAATACAGCCTAATACAGATTTTCTCCTTTTGTTGGTTAGAGAAACCGGAAATAAAAGAAGAAAGCTCACCGCTCCCCTGACCCTCCAGGGGCTATGTGGGGAGCGCGAGTATGGAAACAGAGAGTAAGAGTGGGAATAGGAAGGGGAGGGTGGGAGGGGGTGGGGGGGATACCCATTGCTTCCCGTGTCCTCAGTCTATTTTCATTGGTGCCCCTGACCTGGTTTTCCTTTCTCTCTCTCTCTTTTTTTATTTTCCATATGTGGATTAGTGGCGTAGAGGTGCCATATGGGATAGCCACGGATCCCATGTTTTGTTAAAGGAGTCAGTGGATCTTTTCAAGAAGGCAGATAGTTTCTCCATATTCATCACCTCTTGCACCCTATTTTTTACCGTTTGTTTTGAGGGGGGAGACACCTTCTTCCAGGCGGCTGCCACCGCACATCTAGCCGCTGTAAGAATTAAGGAGATTAATTTACTTGTTGGTCGGTCCAAATTTTCTAAGGGCCTGGCCAACAGGTAGGTCAACGGGTCAATAGGGATTTTGAGGTCTGTGACCTCCTCTATTAATTTTTGTATTGTTCCCCAATATTTTTGAATTTCCGGACATGTCCACCAAATATGGGCCATGTCCCCCTTCTGACCGCAACCTCTCCAGCATAAATCGGACGCCTGGGGGTAAATTTGATTTATTCTAACTGGGGTAAGATACCAGCGAAACAGTATTTTATATATGTTTTCTTTGATTGTGGTACATATGGAAGTTCCTGAGGCATTTTCCCAAATTCTTTCCCAATCCTCTCGGTCTATAACTATTTCCAATTCTGCTGCCCAATGCAGCATATAGTCATGTGTAGGGGCTTCTATGGCCCTTTCCAATTCACCGTAGATTTGTGTTATAAGACCTTTCTGGTGGCCTGTTTCTCTACAGAGCCGCTCGAAACTGGTGAGAGGGGGAAATTTCAACGTTGGGGATAAAGTTTGAATAAAATGCCGAATTTGTAGATACTTGAAGACATCCAATCTTGCTATTTCATATTTGGTTTTTAGGCGTTGATAACTCAGGAACTCCTCAAAGCTCAGGAGGTCAGCAACCGCTCTAATATTTTTTGTTTTAAATTGGTCCCATTGTCTGGGCTCACAGCCAGGGGGGAATTTCGGATTTTTATAAATTGGTATGAGTTGGGATTGAGGTGTGGTGAGCTTAAATTTAAATTTGCATTTCGTCCAAATCTCCCATGTGTGTCTCATTGGGCCTAACTTAAATTTACTGTTCTGCATGTCTTCCCTGCTCAGGGACCAAAGGCAAGCCGGCAGTGAAGGCGTCCCGGCATAGTATGATTCTATATCTAGCCAACAGTATTGGTTTGGGTTGGCGTTCCAGACTACTACCTGTCGCAATTGGGCGGCTTGGTAGTATTTTGTGATGTCTGGAACACCAAGTCCTCCTCTCCCCCTTGATGCCAAAAGAACTGTCCTGGTGATTCTGGGTTTCTTACCCTGCCAAATAAAGTGGAAGATTAGTTTTTGAATGTTCTTTAATTCTGAGCCAGGGATGTGGACCGGGAGAGTCTGAAAATAATATAATAATCTAGGGAGTATGTTCATTTTAACTGATATCATCCTCCCGATCCATGATATCTGATATCCTCCCCATTTCTCTAGATCTTGTTTGATTTTCCGGAACAGAGTCGGATAATTTTGTTGATATAGGGATTGGTAGTTCCTCGTTATCTTTACTCCCAAATATTTGATACTCGAGGAGCTCCAATGATAGTTAAAGTTTAGTTTGAGGAGTTTCACCTCTGGCTCTGGCAGGCTTAAATTTAGTGCTTCCGATTTGTCATTATTGATTTTGTAACCTGAGATATCTCCAAAGTCCCGGAGCTCTTTTTGGAGGTTAGGTAGGGATGTTTGGGGTTGTGTAAGGGTTAGGATGACATCATCTGCGAATAGCGATATTTTGTGCTGCCTGTGTCCAATTTCTATTCCTTTGATGTCTCTATTGGCTCTAATTGCAGATGCTAGGGGTTCTATGGTTAATGCAAAGAGGAGAGGAGATAGGGGGCATCCCTGTCGAGTTCCATTAGTGATCTCAAATCTCTGGTTACTGCCCCCTGGTAGTTTTACTGTTGCAGACGGGTTTTGATATAATCTACGGACTCCTTCTAGGTATGCGTCTTTGAATCCGAATTTACACATAACTTGGTCCATGAATAGCCAGTCTATTCTATCGAACGCCTTCTCTGCATCTAGGCTTAGGAGTAGTGCTTTGGTCTCTGTGAGATGGACATGTTCGATAATGTCTATTATCTTCCGAGTATTGTCCGAGGCCTGTCTGCCTGCTACGAATCCTACTTGATCACTATCTATTAATCTCGGTAAGATGGGGTTTAATCTATTTGCGAGTATTTTGCTATATAGCTTGAGATCACAATTGAGCAGGGAGATTGGACGATAGCTTCCACATTGCATCGGGTCCCTGCCTTCTTTATGTATAATGGCCAGGGTGGCCAGGGACATTGACGTGGGGATTTGATTTCCTTCCATGAAATCGTTAAATATCTTTAGAAGATGCGTGGATAGTACTGGCAAGAATCTCTTATAGTAGACATTAGTGAACCCGTCGGGGCCAGGAGACTTAGTAATTTTTAGTGATTTGACCGCCTCTTCCAGTTCCTCTTTTGAGATCTCAGCGTTGAGGACTGTGTTTTCCTCCTCCGTTAGTGTGGGGAGCTTACATTTATCTAAATATTGCGCTATTAATTCGGATGCTATTGATTCAGGCCGGCCATTTTTTGATCTTAGATTATACAGTTCGGTATAAAATTTTGTAAATTCAGCTGCTATTTTGCTATCACTATGTTGTATTTCACCAGACCTACTCTTGATTGCCGTGATTTGGGACCGTTTATGTACCCCTCTTAATTATCTATGCTCATGTTTAAGCAAAAGATAATCAATCGCTGCACGATTTTCTAAAATTGCTTTGCGTGTACCTTGCAAATCTATCATTAGTTCTTCTAGGGCCTGGGAGGTATGATTTAACCCCTTGGCTACAGCACATGCTAGCTTCTTTATAGTTTTTTGCTGAATACACAGCCAATCCAGGTACTCCGACAAGGGAGACTGCTAGACTTATAATTTCAGCATCTGATAATAAAAACACATGTGAATTGCATTCTTCAGTGACTGAAGCAGTGGATCGTTTAACTTGGGTTTAATGTGGGCCAGATTCTACAGAGAACATCATTATCCCTAACCTGGTGAGAGTACATGGTCCCCCGGAGATGTTTCCTGGTATATATGTGTATGTAGTATTACCACAGGAAAACAACCATCCCACGGGAAGTTTAACAGAATATATATGGCTTGGTGTGCTTATTGTGTGATTACAGCTCATAGTATTATTGATGTTAAAACATTTATCATCAGCTCGATTACACAATATTTGGGTCATATTGGTGGATACTGAGGGTGTCAATTGTACTTGTTTACATTTGCCTATTTTTTCAGGATTACATGTCACTTGATAACATATATCACCCTGTGTTATATTCTGGGTCGTAATTTGTGTCTATATTAGCCAATTTTTCACCAATACACTGGGGGCAGTCACGACAGTATTCATACACTGGCGACACACTTTATTCGAGCTCGGCTAGTCCCACGAATTCGGGTATACCCGGGTGTATTGAGGTTTGTGACTGTTTTCTGCCCGAGTGCATTGAGTTATTTTCCAGTCAGGGATTGAAGCATTTTATTCCCGCTGGCTGCAATACTGCACAGTATATATATATATATACTGCATTACAATTCATGAATTTAAGCCATCTGGTAGACACGCGAAGCATTGCAGCCTATTAAATCCTAATCATTATCATTTAACAGATCAGCCGCCCGTCAGCCAGGCATGAACCCAGGCTGGGAAGGCAAACGCAACGGGGCTTGTCAGAGGTGAGGAGCGGCGCATTCCAGGTATCTGCCAGGTACATACCGGGTATTTGCTCGAATAAAGTGTGTCGGTGCAGTATTACAATCCTGTCCTATACAGAGAAATGCTGTCGCGCTGATCTGCTGCCAAACTATCATTATTGCCTGTGCTAAACACTTTTAACAAAATCTCTACTGGTGTGGGTACTGCTATCAAACAGCTTGTGATTATGTCTGTTGTGCTGGTCATATCGGATAAACAGAAATGGGACAAATTCAGTACCTCAACAGCCAAATGATTCCAGATATTAGTTTTGGCTTCTGTCAGAAATGAAGCCATACGTTTGGAGCGTGTGTAATGTTTTTCTGGCAGATTGGAGAAATTAGACTGGACCTGTGGTACATGGGTATCGCTTTCATCTTGTTCTCTGGAAAGGAGAGAAGAGATTTCACCTTCCCCAGAAAAAAAGAGCTTTCTGGTGAACTGTGGTGAGTGTATATAACAGAGGTGCTAGTATGAGTCTTAGCTATTTCTTTCTCATATACAGTAGAGGCAACTCTTATTCGAACAAAAACCAGTGGCAATTCCCCAAAAACCCCAGGAAACACCCAGGTACATTCTGAATACATGCCTTAAACTTTCCTTAAACTAGCCCCAGCATTTCTGCATTGATTAATGGCCTATCAGATTAACAGCGGGGGTCCCTGGCAGTCCCATTCAAACTGAATTGGACTGCCAGGGATCCCTGCTGTGTTAATACTATGGGTCGTTAGTCAATGCAGAAATGCCTTAAACGTGCCTCAAACTAGCCCAGAACATACCCAGCACATACCCAGAATGTAACCCGGCTAGTTTAAGGCAAATGTTAGAATAAGCGTTGCCTCTACTGCATGTCGTACAAAACCCATACTAATAATGTAAATATGCTAAATATTGCAATAAGGTGTATACAGGTGAGCCGATTCTTCTGAAATCGTGTCTCTACTCCTTCGTGGATTTGATATGTGACGCGTGAATCCATGTTGATGATTCTTCAGTCAGCACGGCTGTACGGGTTACTGCTAGGATCATGGTTGGAAGTCCGTAGGGAGGCTCCGTCGTCCCTCCTTTGGCGGGAAGACGCTTGACCACCACCTTGTCTCCGGGCTGGAAAGGATGTGTCGGCTTATCTGAAGGGAGCGGAGGAGAAGAAGAAACATCACCATAGATGCCATTCAATTTCTGTATCAAGTGATAAACATAATTCTCCTGAATTTGTTCTAGGTCTCCAACTTCCTTCGGGCAATACGTACCATGAGCCCAGGGAGTTGGAAACGGCCGCCCCATTAACATTTCAAATGGTGACAATTTGATAGTACTATTCGGGGTCATTCTGATTTCTGCAAGAACTGCGGGAAGGACATCTGGACATCTTGAAAAGGTAACATTCTATAGCGAGAGTCTTAGCAACTCCTTGAGTCACCTGAGATGTAAAATGTGTTCATCTGTCACTATTTATTTGAAGTGGGCATCCCCACCGGGGAATAATTTCTTTGCAAAGTATTTTTACAACGGTCTTTGAGCTTTCGTTCGTCGTGGGGAATGCTTCAACCCATTTGCTAAATTGATCTACCATTAATATTAGGTATTTTAGCTTTCCTGCTGCTGTTGGCATTTGTGTGAAATCAATCTGTATTTGCTCCATTGGGCCAGTAGGTGGCGGTAGATGTTCATGTTTTGCGGGTCGTGTGCCCTGTGTGTTGTTTCTGATGCATGTTAGACATCTGGCTAATTGTGTCTCGACTACCTGATCAATGTCTCTTACTAAAAACAATTCCTTAATCTGATCACCTGTCGCTTTCTTTCCCTTATGCCCAATTCCATGAAAATGTGAGATTAAAATAGGGCTGGCTATTTTAGGAAAACCTATCACTGTACCCTTGGTCCAAATCCCATTCTCATCTTTGCTCAAACCCTTTTCCTCCCATAATTCTACGTCCTTTTCCTCTGCAAGTTCCTGTAACATTTTAAGATCATAGTCTGGGAGATGGCATGTCATTACCATATTGAGCTGTGTGTCAACGGTGGTGTTGTAGGCTGGAAACAATCTGTGATTGTGCAGCCTCTTTAGCGTAAAAATCAGCCACCTCATTACCTTTGGCCTCATCTGTCTCTCCTCCAGCATGTCCTTTACATTTAACAATTGCTAGTTTACTGGGTAGCAACGTGGCGTCCAGTAACTGCTCTACCAATGTGGCATGTGCCCTTACCATCGGCACTAACAAAACCACGATTTTCCCATATCACGCCAAAATCGTGTACCACTCCGTATGCCTAACGAGAGTCTGTGTAAATGGTTACCGTATTCTGTGATGATGCTTTACATGCTTCTGTCAGTGCTACTAACTCTGCCGCTTGAGCTGAAACAAACGGTAACGCTCCAGAACAGACTACAGTGTCTGGTAACCTAACTACTGCAAATCCTGTCAGATATACTCCATCTGCGGGTTTAGAGCATGAACCATCTACAAACAATACATCTCCCTCCTTTAGGGTCGTACTTTCTAAGTCGCTCCGTACTGACGTCGTGTATGTTGTATGTTTTGTAGGCAGTCATGGTCTTCATTGTCTATAAGAAACAGAAATAGACTGCCCGGCGCTTCCTTAGTACAGTGCCACAGCACCACCCAGTGGTGAATAAATATAACAAGCAAATGCAAGAAAGGAAAAATATGCAATGTAAATAAAATTCATTGTCTATGTCAGAGTTGTGCAGTAACAGGTTAGTCAGAATTTGAGCTGGACCAGTGTGTGGTGGGTGATATTTGACAGTGAGATTTGTGGTAGATGTGAGGATGGTTTCGTACCCTGTTCTAAGCTGTGCGGTCATATGCTGCGTAGTGTGATTCCTGAGAACATGTAGTACCTGGTGTGATGTATGCAAGTTTAGTTTGTGTGACAGCACAATAGGTTGTACTGTTTCTACCAAAATAGCGCATGCAGCCGGGAACCCCTGCACAATCTCCTGCAGTTTCTTAGAATAAAATGCCACCGGCCTATAGCCCGAGCCATGCTCTTGCGCCAGTACGCAAACAACCGCGGTGCCTGTCTCGCTGCAAAACAAATGAAACGGCAGATTATAGTTCGGCAAGCCCAGAGCGGGGCTTGAACACAATGCAGTCTTAAGTTCGGTGAATGCAGTGAGAGTCTATGGCGTCCATTGTAGTGTGTCTGGTTGATGCATCAATGTCAATTGTCTCAGAATGTTATCCCAGTGGGAACAGTTCGGTAACCATTGGCGGCAATAGGTGATATCCCCAGAAAAGACAACATAGCAGCTTTCGTCTTGGGTTTGGGGAGATTGGCAATTACCTTGACTCGTTTTGGTGATAGGAGTCTCTGTCCTGGCTGTAGTATGAAGCCTAAATATTTGACAGTTTGTAGCGCCATCTGAACCTTGTGGGGTGAGACCTTATGACCCGTAGCAGCAAGATGCTCCATCAGACTGTGAGTGTCCAGAGTGCATATTTCTTCCGTTTGGCTGCAGAGTAGTAAATCAGCCACATACTGCAGCAAAACAGAGTCACCGGGCGGACACCAGTCAGCAAGAGTCATACGCACGACGGTACTGTAAGCCGTTGGTGAATCGCAATACCCTTGCGGGAGACGACACCAGCGAAATTGATCACCTTTATAGGGGAAAGCGAACAAAGATCTTGTGTTGGGGTGCACCAGAATGGAAAAGAATGCTGAAGTAAGGTCTATTACTGTGAAATATGTCGCTGTTGCAGGTATGGCTGTAATGATCGCTGTGACATCTGGTACTATAGGCGCTAATGGTTGCACTAATCATTGACTGCGCGCAAATTATGCGTGAAACGCCACTGCGAGCTGTTAGGTTTGGGGACAGGGTTAACTGGTGTGTTGTACGGTGAGACAGTTGGTTTTATCACTGCCTTTGCGAGTAATTCCCTGATCATAGGTTCTATCCCTGCTTCCTTCTCTGCAGATAATGGGTATTGTTTGATATAGACCGGACTTACTCCTGGCTTTAGTGTAGCCTCATATGGTGTGCATGAGATGAGACCTGGGTCAGGGTTAGAAGTCGCCCATACCCGTGGGTCAATGTCCTGTAATGATAAAGGTATGTCAGCAGAATAAAGGTTCCATTCTATATCCCATATCTCGTCAATAGGTAAATACTTGTCCTGTAATACAAGCTGCTGTCCCTGAGCCCATACGAAGGCCCCTTTGTCTGATGCAATATATATAGTAGTTGGTGTGATACATACACCTTCAATTCAAGCAGACACATTCGTGTGTGCTTTAGGATCATGCATCTCTGCTTCTGGATCATAGATGATACATGAAATAGGATTAGCAAATGTCATACGCGTGTATGGCATATCCCCGTGGGTAGCAAAATCTGATAATTTGGCCAGTTGTTCAACTAATCTCTCTGACATGGTTAACCCTCGAACTTTGAGTCTGCCAGTGTCGTGCTGGAAGAGAGAAAGATCATAATTATTGGGGGAGAGATGTGGAGAATTTACAATAATCCCTCCCTTGTCATCAATACTTATATCAATTTTCATTTTGGCCATTAAATCACGTCCCAATAAATTTACCGGACATTGTGGAATAACCCGAAATGGGTGATCCCATTTTTGGTCGGACCTAGGATTGTACCAACAAAACAGGTATGTTGTAACATTTGGTTAGTGTACCCTCAATACCCATAGAGGACTCGTCTGCTTGCTTCATTGGACCTTTGTAGGAATGTTTATTGAGACAAGAACGGGTTGCGCCGGTGTCTACAAGGAAGTCGGTTAATCTTCCGTTGACATACAATGATAATAGTGGTATATCTAACCATCCATTAGACACAGAGGCTTGTGGGCAGACGAGGGTTTCTGTCCTCGGGCATCCCTATTGGCTATAGGGCATTTCTTGGTTCCACGCAACATTATAGTTGGGGCTGGAAGCATTTTGCCCCTAATTTTGATTTTGATATTCCCTCTGGGCATTCTACTGCTGATTATTGCCCTGGCTTTGCTGACCATAGCCCTGATTTTGCCTGCCATTTCCCTGACTCTGATAACCCTGCTGCTGGTTTTGTTGTTGCTTGTTACCCTGAGAAGGGGCCCAATATTCATTTCTCCAGTGTCCTGGTTTCCCGCAATTAAAACAAACACCTGGCTTGCGTTGATTATTCCCTTGCTGTCCCCTTCCCCTTCCTTTGTTCTGTCCTCCCTTGCCTCTGTAATTATTATTACCTCTATAATTCTGCTGTGAGCCATCATTAGCATACATCACAGTGGCAGGTGGGGGTGGAGGTGGAAGAGTACGATTGGGAAAAGCTCCTGCACCATCCTTAATGGCCAGGTCCCCAACTATTTTTTCAGGTGTCATAGTTTGCCATCCGGTCACTGTCATATAAACAATTTGCCTATGTTGCTCGCATAAGCCATTAAGTAAAGATTGCACATACAAAATGTTCATCTCATCATCTGTTTCCTTAGGAAATTGCATCCCTGCCATGTTTACCCATTCATTTTTAAATCTACGGCAAAAATCTGTGACTGAATCATCCTCTTTTTGTTTAATGGTCATTATTACACCCACATTTTTCCTTGATCAAAAAAATATTTCTGCAACAGCTCCCACATTCTGGAAACAGTACAGGGATCATTCCAGACAAACTCACCATCTCTGGGTGCAGCACGTTCGGCACTAATACTAGCTGAATCATATTTGGCACTATCACTGGGTGCATCATACTTTTTTACTTAAGTAAGGGTCAGCCTTAGACCAGTCAATGTCTATATGGCCAGTTAAACAATCCAAACAAAATCTGATATCCCCTCCCGTAAACTGATATCCCTGACTTCTCTTTTTTCAGATATTTAATGGCACCACTGGGATTTTTAAAAGGGTCAGGGCATCATGTAGCCCATGATTCCATTAGTGTGGTGTCTATGGAGTGTATCAAAATATCCTTGCCTAAAGTCATGAAAGGAAATGCTAAATCAACCTCTGCTTGATCATCATTCTGTGTGTCTGCCTGTTCCCTTGCCAATGTTGCCTGTCGTGTCCTAGTTGATATTGTTTCTTATTTGCTCAGAGAGTTTTATGGTGTCTGCTAAAGTGTCAGCTAAAAGTTCTGTATATTCCCTTTTAGTAGCTGTGCGAATGTCATACTTCCGTTTAGTTGTAGTGTTTTTAGGTGTGTGAAAGGATGATTGAGAGTTGTGAGTACAGGTTGGGTACTATGTGTGGGTGTAAGTGTTACTGCAAGTGATTCAGTAAATACTTCTTTAAATTCCTCAGTCAGTGTTCTCACAGAAGCACAGAACTCCTTAACCCTTTCATTGCTAGCGTCTGCAGATGACTGAGACGTCACTGAAGCTGCCGGAGCAATATCTATAAGTAACTTAGTATCCTTATGTTTTTGTAAGGACAGTTGGCGAGGGAGTGATGGTGTGTCGGAATGGGAAGATGATTCCGATCCTGAGTCTTTCTCTTCAACCTGCCTTGAGACAGGGGGTGAAACCTGTGTCGGGCTTAGGGGAGTGGGAAGCTGTCTGTTTAGGCTTCCTTTAAAGGAAGGCATATCAGGCAACGTCTCAGAGAGGAATGCCACCTCTGATTCTGTAGTATTTGTCAACTCTCTATATGTGGGATGACATGTTTGGGGATAAAAATCATTATTATCCCACCTACGTAGGGGTGCGGGAGGTTGGTGGTGAGGAGGTGGGTGCGTACCTGCAGCATAGTATGATAAAGCTGCCAATATGGTAGGATCCAGACTTGGGTATATCCAGACTTGGGTATAGAGAGTGTTTTAGGGGGGTACGGGGTGGTTGTAATTGCGCACATGGCGGCGTTGGGGGGGGGGGTGTAAAACATCTGGAGGTAAAAACTCCAGTGGGGTTGCGTTAGGGGCTTGGGAATACACCATTGTAAGGTGCTCAGGCGGGGGTGGCCATAATGGCTCTTCAGACTTTGGGTTATTCCTTTGTGGTGCCACCTTAACCCAAATGCGGCCACATAATGCCATATATTTCATGTCCCAATCGGGATCCGGCTGAAACCATAGCCATTCAGGATCACCACCCAAACATAAGCCCCGTATCATTGTCATATGGAATGGGGCAAAACTACCTTCCCTCGGGAAAGGGTTGGAAGATTGCATTTTTTCAGACCAGCCAGCCATATTATCAACAAAAGGGTCAGCATAATAATCCGCAGTGCAAGCAATCACATATTCTTTAGGTGTTTCTATGTCAGGGTTATATTGTCGGTTAACGATAAGCGTAACCGTAGGTTTGGGCTTGTCAGTCTTATCATCTGTGTCAACAGTTTTCTTGCTATCCTTCTTAACATTTTTGCCTGGCTTATTATGTTTAGAATCGTATGTGTCCCTAGGGCCTCGTTTACTGTTAGAAATCCCCATCATTTACTCAGTACAATTCTTCTTAACTAAAGTATCTTATCTTATACTGTATATCCAAGCAAGCAAGCAGAGCAAAAATATGAGCAAAACAGCGTATTCTTATGCACTTATATATATATATATATATATATATGCAAATATAACTGTATGCTCATCTGCATGTCTTAGGCAGGTCTGCAACCCCGCCTTTCCCCATTATCACCCAGCATACACCACTTCCACTGCAGCAAGGGATTCTGGGAAATGACATGCAAATGAGCACACAGTGTCACTGTTTGCCTCAATAACCATTTTTAACATGGTTCCCTATAGGCTTAAGCTTGCTGCATGGTCACAGATTTGAGCACAGCCAGGGTTAAGGTGCATACCCAGAAAACCACCTACAGACAGCTGTTTCGACCTTGATGGGTCTCATCAGTGTGGGGTTGATTTTATATATATATATATATATATATATATATATATATATTATATATATATATTATATATCTAAACACATGCGCATGCACATTAATACATTAATCCCCCCCAACATTTTTTTCCCACTTTTCTACAGCCACCGTAAGAGTATTTCATGCAGATATACACATATATCTCTTATTCCTTATCTCAGCAGGGACTGTAACTCTGGCTTCTACTTAACTCAGTCAAGGATTGTAATCCCGACTCATACAGTAGAGGCAACTCTTATTCGAACAAAAACCAGTGGCAATTCCCCCCCAAAAAAACAGGAAACACCCAGGTACATTCTGAATATATGCCTTAAACTTTCCTTAAACTAGCCCCAGCATTTCTGCATTGATTAATGGCCTATCAGATTAACAGCGGGGGTCCCTGGCAGTCCCATTCAAACTGAATTGGACTGCCAGGGATCCCTGCTGTGTTAATCCTATGGGTCGTTAGTCAATGCAGAAATGCCTTAAACGTGCCTCAAACTAGCCCAGAACATACCCAGCACATACCCAGAATGTAACCCGGCTAGTTTACGGCAAATGTTAGAATAAACGTTGCCTCTACTGTATGAGTCCGTAACTCATATGTTTCTATATTATATTTTTCCTAAATCATCCAGTACAGAAGTATCTATAATAGGGCTCTGGATAAGGAGACACCAGGAGGATAATATACAGATAAAAAGTATCTTGTACTTACCCAACCGTTGACGCCTTTATCCCACTGCTGACACCAAATGTAAATATATTCTCTACTGCATATGTAGGAATCTCCTCTTGTACTTGGATCGATGTATCTTCTCCGCTACTTCGGAGAGATTACCCCCCGGGAGGCCTTTTCCCACTCTTAGAGTTCTGGACAGGAAAAGACGAGCAGCTCGGAGGAGAAGTGATTGAGTCAGACACCAGTAAGCATTGTCAAAAACCTCTCCTGTTTATTAATGGTTACAGTCAGGTTTTATAGGCGAGTGAGCGTAGAAAAAAAGCGTATACTGCTGCGACACACTTTATTCGAGCAAATACCCAGTATGTACCTGGCAGATACCTGGAATGCGCCGCTCCTCACCTCTGACAAGCCCCGTTGCGTTTGCCTTCCCAGCCATGGTTCATGCCTGGCTGACGGGTGGCTGATCTGTTAAATGATAATGATTAGGATTTAATAGGCTGCAATGCTTCGCGTGTCTACCAGATGGCATAAATTCATGAATTGTAATGCAGTATATATATATATATATATATATATATATATATATATATACTGTGCAGTATTGCAGCCAGCGGGAATAAAATGCTTCAATCCCTGCCTGGAAAATAACGCAATGCACTCGGGCAGAAAACAGTCACAAACCTCAATACACCCGAGTATACCCGAATTCGTGGGACTAGCCGAGCTCGAATAAAGTGTGTCGCCAGTGTACGTGCGAAAATTACTTCCCTTTATGTTTATCTAGAAAGTGACAGATGGAAAGTTACAGTTTGGGAACCTTCAATTTGCCCAGTCTAGGGCAGTCTCGGGGACGTCATAATTCTTTCTGTTAAGACAGTTCATAATTTTAGGCTAAGCATGGTTGGCTAGAACTTCCTGTTTCTTCATTGTGAAACTATGGGGCCTATGCAGCAAACGTCGAGTTTTGAAAATCGGTAGCGCTAGGACTTCGCAATGTTGTTGGCGGGTTTGTGCGCGGAATGCAGTAAATGGCCAATTACAGTGAACCATTTTTCACCACACATTGCAAGTACACGGTGGAGGCAGTCGCCCTGATGCTACAATTGGCGCATGACATGTTGTTTATGTATTCTTGTAGAATGTGGCGGGAATCTCGTCAAAAATAAACATCTCCTCATTGTTGTTTTAAGCCTGCTATTATTGTCGTCAGTGACTTTGTGGCTGGGAGTGTGAATTGAGAGACAGTGAAAGAGCGTTGCTAAAGCATATAGTTTTGCAAACATACGTGTGTTTGTCAGTTTTGTGTGTCATGTTTGTTGTGTAATTTACATTTCATTGATTTGTAGATGTTAACTGTTACTGTACATATCTGTAATATTTATTATTTCCTGTACTATTCCTTTTATAACGTTACATTAATGTGTGGTGTTTTATTTGGTATAACTTTCATTCATTAGTGTTGTCATTTTTGTTGTCTCTGTGTTGTGTTTAGCTAATTTTGTGACATTGTTTAACTGTTGTACTGCTATGGACGGGAGCCGTGGTACTGTTCGTGCTGCCGGTACTGTTGGGGGTGTAAGGCTGAGGAAGCGTGTGAGGTTCGTGTGAGTTGGGGGAGTGGAGTTGGAGTGAGTGCAGTTGGTGAGAGTGGACTAGGTGTAAGTGGAGTTGTGAGTGGAGTATGTGTGAGTGGAGGTGATTGTACCGTGTCTCCTTGTTCAGTCTTCAGTCACCGTCCCAGTGGAAGTTGCAGTCAGGGTGCTGTTGGTGTCATGCCTGCTGGTGACACCTCAGAGGATCCCGATAGTGCTATGGACTCAGGTCCACACGAAGAAGGGCACGTTGAAGGAGTGTTGCAAGATGGGCAGAAAAAATGTAGCAAAAAAAGGAATCTTCACTTTAATGAACAAGAAAACAATGTTCTTGTGACGGGGATAGTTCAGCATTACGATAGGCTGTTTGGACACCTATCAGGTATTGAAATAAAAATCTAACTGACAAGTAATTGTTACTTAGGAATTTATGCTATGTTGCCATATTGATTAATCCATACATTAGTGGTGACAAACAAAAATGTGTACTTGAGTCACATTATTAATAACATTAATCAAGAAAGTTATGGCATAGAAATTACACTGTAACCAAAGGCATACCTTTCTTTGTAGTGTAATTCCTATGCTGTAACTTTCTTGATTATGCTTGCCAATCTCGTGTCTCCATATCATGTTTTTTGTCAAGTCCATTGTACATGTACATCGTTGTGCCCATTTACTTTCAACAGTTTTAATAACATGACGGCCATCAGTATTGCAACATAACGGGGATTGTAATAAGTCAGTGATTGTGTTTACTTTGTACTTTTTTGCATGTCAGCCAGGACAAGTGCACGCATAAGAAGTCTTTGTGGTCAAAAATAATATTGTCTGTGTCTGCCTGTGGGAATCAGGCAAGGACATATTGTAACTGCAGGATAAGGTTTGATGACCTGAAACGTAAACTGAAGCAAAAAATTCAGAAACATCATGTACATGCCTCAGACACAGGCGGTGGACCACCGGCTGACAATCTAAGGCTCACACCATTGGAGGAGCAGTTAAAGGAGAAACTGCTTCCAATTCTTGTGGAAGGATTGCCCGGGGATAGGGACTTAGGTATAAATGTTGGCACCACTCCACAAGGTCAGTATACGCACAGGAATTCATGTGTTTTTGTGAAATGGCAAACAAACAATTATAAGCCCTCTAAAAAGCGCTAATCTACACAATGTGAATGAATAGTGATTACAAGTTAAGGTGAATAGCCCTAAAGTGATCAACAAATATATGTGAAAAACAAATAAATAAATGAAAATAGTGAAAAAAAGCAGCCTATGGGACAAAAAATCAACAGGTTATTCCAAACCTGTACAAGCCAAAATACATACAAATAAATTGTCCCAGGCGCTGTGAATAAAGTCCAATGAACCCCAATACCGTGAACCAATTGGGCAGTCTTTGGTAAGGCTTCCTATGCCAGATAGATGATCTTGATAGTTTGGTGGACAGGCAGGGGTGTTGTCTGATCTGGTGTTATGATGCTTCTGTAATCATAGAGAAAAAAGACAGCAGGACACGCACATGGCGTGGTATGGCTTTTTCAATCACCCCCCTTGCCTAGAACCCTGAAATCCTACTTACAGGATGAGGGCTCTCATGTACAGTTGAGAGAATCTGTGCCTCACGTCTCCATCCCTCACAGCGTCTCACGGATCCACGTGGTCTGGTCTGCAGGGATCCCCTTATTCGGCGTTGATGGTACCAGCACTCCCACAGATGTTCACATGTGGGGGAAGGGGGGGGGTTGGAGACGGGGAAAGATTGTAGAAATAGACTAGTGTGATAACGTTCAGGGTATTTATTAACACACACAAACACAATAAAATCACACTTACAATCTAAAAGAATGGTGAGCTCCGCTCAAAATGCCGTCCGCAGCTTGTGCAGTTTCCAGTGTTGCTCAGGGAACGGTCACCACAAGCTGTACTCGATTCCGGATCTCGAGTGACGTCAGCGGTGGATCAGACCGGGACTCTCCTCACACTAGGAACTACGGGTGCCCGGGCAGCTCAATTCACTAGGCTCCTCCTCCCTACGCGTTTCGTGACGTGTTGTCACTTCCTCAGGGGATAATGGAGCCTAGTGGATAGGCTATTTATGCTAATTCCAGGTAGAGAGCCCTCCTATAAGTGGGACGGACTGGGCGTGATTACCATGTGTTACATTTCTAGTGAATTGATTAGTAACTAAAACATCTTATTGATCAAATCCTAAGAAATCACATCGATAGTTTAAAAACATCTACATTGTACGAGATTATTCAAAACATTGTGTACCACTTAAATGATATACTTATGCAGTACATATACATAACACAGTTGTTATGATTTAAAAATATTTAACAACACTTATAAAAACAAATAAACAGAGTTCAGTGCACTAGTAAAATGAATTGGTACACAGATTTTAAAATGAGCAGTAAGAATCTGATGATCACTCAGGTTTAGTAAAATAATCAAAACCCTAATTGATTCACTGATCTTTTAAAAAAGCTGCCAGGTCGAAATCGATATTAAGGCCGAGGGGGGACAGTGTCTTCAGTACATAGATCCAATAACTTTCTTTTTTAGATACTAAATTAAGTCTGTCTCCCCCCCGCCAACTACTTTTTGGGTTATCGATCCCTACACATACCAGACCCTCTGGGTTCTGGCCATGATGCGTTTTAAAATGATTTGAGACACTGTGAGTCTCGAGGCCCCTCTTAATATTGTAGACGTGTTCTGCGAACCGTCTTTTGAGGGGTCTCCCTGTGCGGCCTACATATTGCAGGCCGCAAGGACATTCTAATAAGTACACACAGAAATTGGTCCTACAGTTGATAAAAGTTTTAATATCAAAACTAGTCCCTGTTACTCTGGATTGAAAGTTTTTTGTCTTTTTACTGTACTTGCAACCAATACAGTTGTTACAAGTGTAATACCCCTTGAGATCATTTAACCATGACACATGGCGATCTCTGAGGCCATCAATAGGACAGCTGGGAGAGAGGGAAGATTTCAAATTCCTAGCCCTTTTATAAACTATTTTTGGTTTATTGGGGAGGATAGATTTCAGGATAGGGTCTTTACGGAGAATGCCCCAATGTTTGTTAAAAGTCTTGGATATAACTGGGGCCAGCCCACTATACTGAGTGATAAAAAATGGAAACTGATCTGGGATTTTGGGTTTAGAAATTCCTCCCATATCTTTGCTACATATTAGAGAGGCTCTATCTATTTTGTTAACTTCTAATATAGCTCTATCTAGTTCCTGATGTTTATATCCTCGTTCCATGAACTTAGTTTTTAGATCCTTGATCTGCTGATAATAGACATGATCTTCTGAGCAATTTCTTCTGATTCTTAATGCCTGTCCTTTCGGAATATTGCGCAGCCATTGGGAATGATGATGGCTTGATGCCAACAAATATGTGTTCGCATCTACTTCCTTGTGGAAGGTTTTAGTGTGGACTGTATTGTCAGTTACATATAGGGATAGATCAAGGAAGTTTATGGTGTTTTTATTATCATTGAACGTGAATCTTAAATTTCTTGAATTGGTGTTCAGATGAACTTTAAATTGTTCCAGTTTATCAATAGGTCCCCTCCAGACACACAGCACGTCGTCAATATATCTTTTCCAGAGCACCAGGTTTGCCCCAAATGGGTTAGAGGACCATATGTGGTCCTCCTCCCATATGGACATAAATAAATTAGCGTAACTAGGGGCAAACCTGGTACCCATTGCGGTGCCGCATGTCTGGAGGAAGAACTGGTGGTTGTAACTGAAAAAGTTATGGGTCAGAATGAAGCTGATCCCATCCAGAATGAACTTCCTCAGTCTGTCGTCTACTCCACCGTCACGTTCTAAAACTTTCCTAATGGCGTCTATGCCCATCTGATGATCTATTACAGTATAGAGTGACACTACGTCGCACGTGACCCAACGCATGTCATCTGTCCAATCTAAATCCTGTATCAGGGTTAACACCTGTGAGGTGTCCCTTAGATAGGATGGGACTTGTACCACATATTTCTGTAATAGATAGTCTAGGAACTGGGATAAGTTCGATGTTAAGGAGCCTATCCCTGATATGATTGGGCGGCCCGGGGGTCTGGTGAGGCTTTTATGTAACTTCGGGATGAAGTAAAACATCGGGATCCTGGGTTGTTCAATTGCTATGAACTCCATCTCCCTGGTTGTAATTACCTCATCCCGAACTCCCTGGTCCAAAAGTGTCTGTAACTCTAATTTAAATGGAACAGTCGGATTTGAGTCTAGCTTCAGATATGTGCTGTTATCACCCAGAATTCTGAGTGATTCCTCCTCGTAGTAGGAAGAATTCATAACAACCACTCCCCCTCCTTTGTCGGCTGCCTTGATCGTTATGTTCCTATTTGACTCTAGGGATTTAACCGCCTCCTTCTCCTCTTTGCTGAGATTTTGTTTAGAACATTTGAAGTTTACACTAGCTGCCTCTAAATCGGAGATGACCATCTGGGCGAATGTATCTACAAAGTTCCCCTTCATTCCTTTAGGATAGAAGGTGGAGGGTTTTTTAAACGGTGTAAGGGGAGGTTTGGTAACCACAGGGTTGAGATTGGGTGAGATGACTGTCCTACTAACTGCATCTTTGATGTAATACTTTTTGAGAGAAATCTTTCTCAAAAAGCGGTGGACATCAACAAAGGTGTTAAACATGTTGGGTCCACTTACAGGTGCAAAGTTTAGGCCTCGTGACAGAACGTCTAACTCTACTTGTTTAAGTGGTGTGTCACTTATGTTAAACACGTTACTCTTTACCACTCTCTCCCTTGGTCTAACCTTCTTTTTTCTCTTTCTCTTCCTTGACCCTCCTCTTTTCCCTCTGTATCTTCCACTCTCGATCTTTTCTTTTCTATCCGTGCAGGTTCCTGTCTGGCTGGGTGGGCCCTTGTCCCTCTCCATCTTTCCTGCAATGGTGCTCTGCCTTGGCGCTGGTCCAAAAAAGAAATATGGTTACTACTGTTTTCATGGCGGCCCCCATATGGCCTATCTATTGGGGATCTATCCCGATAATGTTGACCTCCACGGTGTGTATCAACTGGTGATCTTTCTCTGCCCTGATAACCTTTACTGTACTGGTCACCCGGGTGTTCCCTATATCTGCCATGCTCACCCTGATCCTGCTTTTTGGGTTTCTTTTTCCCTTTGCTAGAACTGGCAGGGGGGGTAATAGCCGTATTCTGTAACTCACCCTGTTTTTCTATACCGGACCTGTCTATAGTTTCACTTTGGGTTGAATCAATTCTATCTCTATAGGTGTTGACTAAGTGGATAGAATCTTGTCCACTTTGTTCTCCCCCTGCGGTAGTGATTGTTTTGTCAACCTTCCAATTTCTTTGTTTATTGTCGTCATAGTCTTTTTTATCTCTTATAAATTTTTTATGCTTTGTTAATTTTACCTCTTTTTCTATTCTATCTATTCTCAAAGATGTTTTTTCATCTAGGGCTTTATACTCTGGGAGTTCTGTAAATGGTTCTAGCTGTTCTTTAATAGCATTTATCTTGCCATCCAGAACTTCCATTGTATTTGTCCTATGTTTGATGATTAGTAGCATGAGGTTAACCGAACATGTATCTAATATACAGTTCCACTCTTTCAAGAATTCCTCATCCTCATAATCCGATGTGGGTGGTTTCTGTACTCTGAGACCTCTGGGAATTCTTTTATTCTCCAGATATTGCTTGAGCGTATATGTCTCCCATATTTGTCTCATTTCTTGTGTGAGTAATTTTTCTAATACGGAAAACTGAGTGTCTAGGCTATCTTTATCTGTCTCCATATTATCATTAGTATCTTTGAAGAATCCAGCTAGGTTCTGCCCTCTCAGTGTTCTAGTAGTGAATAATGCCATTTTAAATGTGATCTGCTGCTGAGGGGTTAACGGAACAAAATAATGGCAAACAAACAATTATAAGCCCTCTAAAAAGCGCTAATCTACACAATGTGAATGAATAGTGATTACAAGTTAAGGTGAATAGCCCTAAAGTGATCAACAAATATATGTGAAAAACAAATAAATAAATGAAAATAGTGAAAAAAAGCAGCCTATGGGACAAAAAATCAACAGGTTATTCCAAACCTGTACAAGCCAAAATACATACAAATAAATTGTCCCAGGCGCTGTGAATAAAGTCCAATGAACCCCAATACCGTGAACCAATTGGGCAGTCTTTGGTAAGGCTTCCTATGCCAGATAGATGATCTTGATAGTTTGGTGGACAGGCAGGGGTGTTGTCTGATCTGGTGTTATGATGCTTCTGTAATCATAGAGAAAAAAGACAGCAGGACACGCACATGGCGTGGTATGGCTTTTTCAATCACCCCCCTTGCCTAGAACCCTGAAATCCTACTTACAGGATGAGGGCTCTCATGTACAGTTGAGAGAATCTGTGCCTCACGTCTCCATCCCTCACAGCGTCTCACGGATCCACGTGGTCTGGTCTGCAGGGATCCCCTTATTCGGCGTTGATGGTACCAGCACTCCCACAGATGTTCACATGTGGGGGAAGGGGGGGGGTTGGAGACGGGGAAAGATTGTAGAAATAGACTAGTGTGATAACGTTCAGGGTATTTATTAACACACACAAACACAATAAAATCACACTTACAATCTAAAAGAATGGTGAGCTCCGCTCAAAATGCCGTCCGCAGCTTGTGCAGTTTCCAGTGTTGCTCAGGGAACGGTCACCACGCGCTGTACTCGATTCCGGATCTCGAGTGACGTCAGCGGTGGATCAGACCGGGACTCTCCTCACACTAGGAACTACGGGTGCCCGGGCAGCTCAATTCACTAGGCTCCTCCTCCCTACGCGTTTCGTGACGTGTTGTCACTTCCTCAGGGGATAATGGAGCCTAGTGGATAGGCTATTTATGCTAATTCCAGGTAGAGAGCCCTCCTATAAGTGGGACGGACTGGGCGTGATTACCATGTGTTACATTTCTAGTGAATTGATTAGTAACTAAAACATCTTATTGATCAAATCCTAAGAAATCACATTGATAGTTTAAAAACATCTACATTGTACGAGATTATTCAAAACATTGTGTACCACAATGAGCATGGCAGATATAGGGAACACCCGGGTGACCAGTACAGTAAAGGTTATCAGGGCAGAGAAAGATCACCAGTTGATACACACCGTGGAGGTCAACATTATCGGGATAGATCCCCAATAGATAGGCCATATGGGGGCCGCCATGAAAACAGTAGTAACCATATTTCTTTTTTGGACCAGCGCCAAGGCAGAGCACCATTGCAGGAAAGATGGAGAGGGACAAGGGCCCACCCAGCCAGACAGGAACCTGCACGGATAGAAAAGAAAAGATCGAGAGTGGAAGATACAGAGGGAAAAGAGGAGGGTCAAGGAAGAGAAAGAGAAAAAAGAAGGTTAGACCAAGGGAGAGAGTGGTAAAGAGTAACGTGTTTAACATAAGTGACACACCACTTAAACAAGTAGAGTTAGACGTTCTGTCACGAGGCCTAAACTTTGCACCTGTAAGTGGACCCAACATGTTTAACACCTTTGTTGATGTCCACCGCTTTTTGAGAAAGATTTCTCTCAAAAAGTATTACATCAAAGATGCAGTTAGTAGGACAGTCATCTCACCCAATCTCAACCCTGTGGTTACCAAACCTCCCCTTACACCGTTTAAAAAACCCTCCACCTTCTATCCTAAAGGAATGAAGGGGAACTTTGTAGATACATTCGCCCAGATGGTCATCTCCGATTTAGAGGCAGCTAGTGTAAACTTCAAATGTTCTAAACAAAATCTCAGCAAAGAGGAGAAGGAGGCGGTTAAATCCCTAGAGTCAAATAGGAACATAACGATCAAGGCAGCCGACAAAGGAGGGGGAGTGGTTGTTATGAATTCTTCCTACTACGAGGAGGAATCACTCAGAATTCTGGGTGATAACAGCACATATCTGAAGCTAGACTCAAATCCGACTGTTCCATTTAAATTAGAGTTACAGACACTTTTGGACCAGGGAGTTCGGGATGAGGTAATTACAACCAGGGAGATGGAGTTCATAGCAATTGAACAACCCAGGATCCCGATGTTTTACTTCATCCCGAAGTTACATAAAAGCCTCACCAGACCCCCGGGCCGCCCAATCATATCAGGGATAGGCTCCTTAACATCGAACTTATCCCAGTTCCTAGACTATCTATTACAGAAATATGTGGTACAAGTCCCATCCTATCTAAGGGACACCTCACAGGTGTTAACCCTGATACAGGATTTAGATTGGACAGATGACATGCGTTGGGTCACGTGCGACGTAGTGTCACTCTATACTGTAATAGATCATCAGATGGGCATAGACGCCATTAGGAAAGTTTTAGAACGTGACGGTGGAGTAGACGACAGACTGAGGAAGTTCATTCTGGATGGGATCAGCTTCATTCTGACCCATAACTTTTTCAGTTACAACCACCAGTTCTTCCTCCAGACATGCGGCACCGCAATGGGTACCAGGTTTGCCCCTAGTTACGCTAATTTATTTATGTCCATATGGGAGGAGGACCACATATGGTCCTCTAACCCATTTGGGGCAAACCTGGTGCTCTGGAAAAGATATATTGACGACGTGCTGTGTGTCTGGAGGGGACCTATTGATAAACTGGAACAATTTAAAGTTCATCTGAACACCAATTCAAGAAATTTAAGATTCACGTTCAATGATAATAAAAACACCATAAACTTCCTTGATCTATCCCTATATGTAACTGACAATACAGTCCACACTAAAACCTTCCACAAGGAAGTAGATGCGAACACATATTTGTTGGCATCAAGCCATCATCATTCCCAATGGCTGCGCAATATTCCGAAAGGACAGGCATTAAGAATCAGAAGAAATTGCTCAGAAGATCATGTCTATTATCAGCAGATCAAGGATCTAAAAACTAAGTTCATGGAACGAGGATATAAACATCAGGAACTAGATAGAGCTATATTAGAAGTTAACAAAATAGATAGAGCCTCTCTAATATGTAGCAAAGATATGGGAGGAATTTCTAAACCCAAAATCCCAGATCAGTTTCCATTTTTTATCACTCAGTATAGTGGGCTGGCCCCAGTTATATCCAAGACTTTTAACAAACATTGGGGCATTCTCCGTAAAGACCCTATCCTGAAATCTATCCTCCCCAATAAACCAAAAATAGTTTATAAAAGGGCTAGGAATTTGAAATCTTCCCTCTCTCCCAGCTGTCCTATTGATGGCCTCAGAGATCGCCATGTGTCATGGTTAAATGATCTCAAGGGGTATTACACTTGTAACAACTGTATTGGTTGCAAGTACAGTAAAAAGACAAAAAACTTTCAATCCAGAGTAACAGGGACTAGTTTTGATATTAAAACTTTTATCAACTGTAGGACCAATTTCTGTGTGTACTTATTAGAATGTCCTTGCGGCCTGCAATATGTAGGCCGCACAGGGAGACCCCTCAAAAGACGGTTCGCAGAACACGTCTACAATATTAAGAGGGGCCTCGAGACTCACAGTGTCTCAAATCATTTTAAAACGCATCATGGCCAGAACCCAGAGGGTCTGGTATGTGTAGGGATCGATAACCCAAAAAGTAGTTGGCGGGGGGGAGACAGACTTAATTTAGTATCTAAAAAAGAAAGTTATTGGATCTATGTACTGAAGACACTGTCCCCCCTCGGCCTTAATATCGATTTCGACCTGGCAGCTTTTTTAAAAGATCAGTGAATCAATTAGGGTTTTGATTATTTTACTAAACCTGAGTGATCATCAGATTCTTACTGCTCATTTTAAAATCTGTGTACCAATTCATTTTACTAGTGCACTGAACTCTGTTTATTTATTTTTATAAGTGTTGTTAAATATTTTTAAATCATAACAACTGTGTTATGTATATGTACTGCATAAGTATATCATTTAAGTGGTACACAATGTTTTGAATAATCTCGTACAATGTAGATGTTTTTAAACTATCAATGTGATTTCTTAGGATTTGATCAATAAGATGTTTTAGTTACTAATCAATTCACTAGAAATGTAACACATGGTAATCACGCCCAGTCCGTCCCACTTATAGGAGGGCTCTCTACCTGGAATTAGCATAAATAGCCTATCCACTAGGCTCCATTATCCCCTGAGGAAGTGACAACACGTCACGAAACGCGTAGGGAGGAGGAGCCTAGTGAATTGAGCTGCCCGGGCACCCGTAGTTCCTAGTGTGAGGAGAGTCCCGGTCTGATCCACCGCTGACGTCACTCGAGATCCGGAATCGAGTACAGCGCGTGGTGACCGTTCCCTGAGCAACACTGGAAACTGCACAAGCTGCGGACGGCATTTTGAGCGGAGCTCACCATTCTTTTAGATTGTAAGTGTGATTTTATTGTGTTTGTGTGTGTTAATAAATACCCTGAACGTTATCACACTAGTCTATTTCTACAATCTTTCCCCGTCTCCAACCCCCCCCCTTCCCCCACATGTGAACATCTGTGGGAGTGCTGGTACCATCAACGCCGAATAAGGGGATCCCTGCAGACCAGACCACGTGGATCCGTGAGACGCTGTGAGGGATGGAGACGTGAGGCACAGATTCTCTCAACTGTACATGAGAGCCCTCATCCTGTAAGTAGGATTTCAGGGTTCTAGGCAAGGGGGGTGATTGAAAAAGCCATACCACGCCATGTGCGTGTCCTGCTGTCTTTTTTCTCTATGATTACAGAAGCATCATAACACCAGATCAGACAACACCCCTGCCTGTCCACCAAACTATCAAGATCATCTATCTGGCATAGGAAGCCTTACCAAAGACTGCCCAATTGGTTCACGGTATTGGGGTTCATTGGACTTTATTCACAGCGCCTGGGACAATTTATTTGTATGTATTTTTGTTTTTGTGAAATAATGCATTGTCACTCATAACATTTAAAAATCACAAGCGTTACTGTCTGTGTGTAATAAATATATGTGACGTGTATGTCACATTTGTAGATAGCATATACTGTATACTGACATGTTGGTTAACTCCATTGCATTCTGAACGACAACGTTAATGTCACCTAAACATCGCATGACATAGCATAAACACCATATGAAAACGTCATGTAAAGTTATGTTGACGCACAGGTACACAATTGTGTCATGTACACATAAAGCATTGACTGTGATGACGCCTATTAATAAAGCCTAATCAAGAAGTTTATAATGAATGTGACATACCGCTTATCAGTAACATGAACTGCTCATTACAATCTGTGTGGTCTGTAATGTGCTGTGAAAGTTACATATGAATCGCTCACGTTACATTGTGTCAAATGAAAAGGTAACACCAGTAATCCTACAAGCGCAGATACAATGTTGAAAGTGAAGTGGCAGTGAAAAATAAAAAACTGTCACTGTAGCCCGAGTCATGACTAGTCAAGTATGTATCAATTCATAAGGTGACGAACTGTACTAATGTACGTATGATCATGAAGTCCACAGTGTGTACTTCGCATGTATTGTAATGTATAGAAAGAAAAAAAAACAATGGAACTAGGCATCAGTGTCATGTGTTGCTGTTACTCATAAATGATGCGTGTAACTATTTACATTGTTGTGCTTTATGTTATCTAATGTGCTTACCTAATATATATTGAAATACATGTACTGTAGAGATCATAGGAATGAACAAAATGGCGCATGTAGTAAATTGGATTTGAAAGTTTGCAATGTTTATAGTACTTAAGACACACACCCTTAACATGTAACGTTACCGAAATGTACATTGGTGACATACAGTCATGTGATTAATTGTATAATAATCCTAGTGCCGTAGCTCCACCAAACATTAATTAAAGTAATTAATTAAACATGCATGGTTATAAATTAAACTATAGTGTATGTTCTGTATATTATGCGGTACAGACGTACGTCGTACATAAATTATATGAAAATCTATTGTATGCTATAATGAGCACCAACAACATTCAATAAACTGCGATGACACGTTACAAAAATACTACTTGCATGCACTTGTACAACATGTTTGCCCTACATGATTACATAGTGTAGTACTGTATAAAAATGTAACACTTCTTCGCTTAACATCTTATACCAACATAAGAATATGTGTAATATGAACTACAGTATTGTTTCTCTGAAATCTATAGTACAACATGCATGCACAGGCACAGGGCAATGTTGCCCAGTAACAGTTCCAGCACCACTTCACGAAGGTGTGTATTTGTGGTACAACATCTGTCCACATTTGTGACGATTTAAATTAGATTTTTAGTTTAAATCGGTAGGAAAATGCCGTGGTATGTGATGTCAAACCTGTTCAAGTGTTGAGATGTTTAATATGTGCAAGGTACACTTGTGCATAACCATATGGTGACACTGAACTGCGACAATATAGTTCTTAAGTGAGGGACAACGAAAAAGATACAGTTCTCTTACAGTTCCTATGGTGGTAAATAACAGAAACATATCATAATGTTTCCTTACTGAATCATGCCTTAGGTGTAATTAGTGTTGTACATGACATGAGAATCACATGCATTCTTGGCATGCTATATAATGGCCGACATTCACACTATGTTAACAGTGTCTAAATTTTATGTACATAGAAGTTCCATCTCCTGGTCTTATTTCTGGACTCGATGTATCACCGGGTGTATCATCACACAGTCCACAGTTGAGTCAACATGGAGTCAGAAATGACACAGCAAGGGATGTACCTCTTGATGTCCCCCAACATACTGCTCCAAAAATAGAGCTGAATGAAGAACGATGCCTGCACAGCCATGTTACCAGGCATAATGAAATGCTTCATGTGCAGGACAGAATCTTATCTGAAATCTGCAGCATAAAAGAAAATTTGCATGACACCACCGTGGAGCTGAAAGTGTTGAATCGGACAATGCAATCCATTGCAGGAAGCTTCATTGAGCACAACCGGTTGCGGGCCTGTAAAATTGATTGTGCTGCAGGAAGGCCTACTTCAGACATGTCCACATTTGAATCACCTGTGTTCTCCACAGAAACATCTGTAGGACACTCTCCAACCAACCAAGGACCAATCGCATCCCCACATATAAGTCCCCCTGTGGCTGAAATGAAGGCACTCTCTGCTAGCACACTTTGGCCAAAGAACACAGAACAGGCAAAAAGTCTAAACCCTTACTTGTCCGCTGATGGAACATTACAGAGTTCTGTTCCCAAGTCTATTATTCCAACACCACCAGTGACACAACTGCCACAGACCAATCAATCCATCTATCCTCAAGGCCATCATGAAAGTGCAGCGAGTGTTGCAGAACATGCACAAGGTGAACAATTTCCTTTTTTCACACCACAGCAATTGTTTAACCCATCTAATGTTCATGCTTACCCTCAGCAGGCACAAGGATGCCCACAAACGGTACAATCCTCCCAGCATCATGCAGGGCAATATGTGTGGCAACCGTATGGACAGCATCCACAGCCAAATTTTGTCCCGTCTTACACACACCAGCAAGCACAACATATCGGGCATCAATCTTATGAAGGGTATCTTCCAATGTCAGCTCCACACATGTACAACTTTTATAATCAGCAGACACAGCAGTCAGTGCAAGGGAGAAATTTGCAAATCATGGATGTGTTTAAAGCAATTGATCAGCAAACTCAGCATGAACAAATGCAATTGGAACTTAAGCAGCCTCCAAATGAAACACCAGATCCTATGCACGATGAGCATCAGACACCACAAGGTAGTGCTGTAGATGACCAAAAGCCACAGCAGTCATGCATACAGATTGAGCAAGAAGAGCAGGCAGAGGGTGAAGTCGTCGCCAGGGTACCTTCAAAAATAAGAATTGTTACATCTTCGAGAAAGCGTCGTGGGAGAGGTGCAAAAGCCTTTTTGCAAAGTAAAACCAGGCCTTCTACTAGATCACAGAAATAATGATATAAATAAATACAGCATATGAGTGAGTTCACCGTTTCATTGGTGTGCATCCGGACTGGCCAACTGGAGTGTTCGTGGGCCGCAAGCATGTAAGGTTTCTATTATATCCCAACGTAAGCACATCAGCCAGACTTACTGGGTCAGAATGGACGAGCCAGTAATTGAGAGAGCATTTCTAATGTTGTGACATGCTTAAAACCTGCCCTGTTTACAGCAATCGAGGTCTGGAGTTCTGAAGTCCTGCTACCGTTATGCAATGTGTGGCACCAGTGTAATTGGTAACAAGAAATATACCCACACTTCCCACTTCAACATTCTATGTTTGCTATTATGACTTTTGCCATATAATTACGAAGTTATATACTTGTAAGCAGTACATATTCTGTGAAACTGAAACATCCGTTTCAATGGTGTGATATTGTGCCTATCAAAGCTTAGACATTTGGCATATCTCCTTTGAGCGCTGTTAGAGGTTTTCCCACTGCATTTGTCATAGTGACCGTAACATCTACATAGTTTTGACATAAAGTCATATTTTGTGTTGCTGATTGTGTTGCAAAGGTTTATTATGTGTGAAGTATGTGACACATGCAGGCTATTATGTAACCCAGTTTCCGAGTTTTACTAAGTGCATGTGTGGAAAGACCACAAGCATATTTCACCTGCTATGCAATAGAATAAAGAGTCAAAGAAAAGGATATGTTAAATGTATATGCAATATATAAGTTACATGGTTCAAGTACATTGTTTGGAGCAGGGCGAAAGATGTATGTGTTAATTTTCACAGTAACATACCACTGTTACAGTTAGACAAAGTTCCCAGTGTTATTAAAATGTTAAAAAGGAGGTTGCCAATTGTTATTGTTTCCTCACTATCAAAAATAATGCCGATTAAAGGGTGCACATACTAACTATTTTGCCCAGGGAGCAGTAACGAATCCACTTACAGTATTTCGCGCACCTGGTAGTGGGAGAGTAACATAGGAACAGAATGCACATTGTTTAATGAATGACCCCATTTTAGGCCAACACTTACCTGAAAGAGTTAAAATGGTGTATAGAAAAGCTCCCAACATTAAAAGCATTGTAGCCCCCAGTGCCCTTAGAAAGGGTCCTGTACACACTCGTTCCGTTTGGCTAGATCCCCCTAAGGGATTTTATACCTGTAGAATGTGCACTGCATGTAAGTTCAGCTCTAAGGATATTAATAGCTTTCAATCACATGTGACACATAAAAAATACAACATTCAACAACATCTGAATTGCAGATCAAATTTTGTCATATATCTTATTGAATGCACATGTGGGTTACAGTATATTGGCAAAACGATCCGCCCCCTTAGAACTAGAATATTAGAACACATTAGTAACATTAAAAGGAAAATAACAACACACAGTGTTTCTAATCACTTTTTATTGATGCACAACTCAGACCCTAAAGGGTTAACATTCAAAGCCATTGAGCAAGTTATGCCCCATTGGAGAGGTGGCAATAGGAATACAGCCCTTCTCAAAAGAGAATCATTTTGGATGTTTGAGTTAAACACACTAGCACCTTCAGGTTTAAATTTGGATTTTGATCTAAAACCATTTTTATAACATATATAACATCATTATTATTATGGTTTCTGTCTTGTCCATTAATTATGGTTTTCAATTTTGTTCTTTCTATTAGATTCTGTTCCTTCTACTAGATTTGCGTCAATGTATTTTATTCATTTTAGTCCTTTTAGGGATAGTAATAAATGTACCTTATTCTTAGGTTTTTTGGGTCTGTGCATATGTCAGATGCAACAGATTTAACTTTGTCCATAGCTTAGGCTATTTACTAATGGCTATTTAATGCCATTTTTCATTATCTTTTGTATAAACATGTTTTTAATTAAGTGTTCACTTAGATATATTAAATGTTTTTACCTGCAACACCTGCATCTACCTAGATATATTAAATGTCTATACCTGCAACATTTGGCTATCTCAATCAAAATTAAATGTGCTCTATTATCCAATTTACTCCCCACCTATGAGAGTAGAGGTTAGAGTATATAGCTTGCTCACACACTATGGAAAATCACTCCTGAAGAAACCTACAAGGTGAAACGCGTAGAGTGATGCCCTGAGATGAAACCGGAGCCTCTGGAAGCGGATGACGTCACTTCCGGTCCTCGGTGAGACGCATCCGTGACACGCATACCAGAACAGAGGAACAGCCGAGATACCACTTTTCCGGTTTTGCAGAGATCCACATTGTGATCTACACGCTTGTTTCTTTCCATCACCATGTGAGTTGATTGGATTTTGCTTGTTTTTATAAATATTCTATGTACAGTCTGCACTATGTCCGGTTCATTTTATTTCTAAGGGGCCGCTGGTTAAAGTGTACCAGATTGCTAAAGTGTACCTGACTATCTGTGTGGTTCCTATTCTACCATTTGGCCTCATCCCAGGGGTTAAAGATACCTTTATATGCCTACATACCTCTCACTTTTGTGAGTATTCTGAACACCTAACTAAGCCATTTACCACACAGAATTCACACAATACTGCACCATAAGTTTGTTGTCTTCTTTTATTTTCCACATGATTTGCGCTTCTTGATGATTTTCACCCTTCACTTGTCCACGAGGATTGAAAGAGCAGTCCTGCATCAAGTCACAGCAGCATTTATCACACGTGGTTGTATAAGTATCACTATTTATTTTCTTATTTATGTATAACACTGTGGGTTTATTTGATGTTGATTTAAACCATATACACTGAGCGCCACATTTTGATAAGTTTTATACACAGACGTACGTCGTACATAAATTATATGAAAATCTATTGTATGCTATAATGAGCAAACTGTATATACACCAACAACATTCAATAAACTGCGATGACACGTTACAAAAATACTACTTGCATGCACTTGTACAACATGTTTGCCCTACATGATTACATAGTGTAGTACTGTATAAAAATGTAACACTTCTTCGCTTAACATCTTATACCAACATAAGAATATGTGTAATATGAACTATTGTTTCTCTGAAATCTATAGTACAACATGCATGCACAGGCACAGGGCAATGTTGCCCAGTAACAGTTCCAGCACCACTTCACGAAGGTGTGTATTTGTGGTACAACATCTGACAACATTTGTGACGATTTAAATTAGATGTATAATTAGACGGTAGGAAAATTCCGTGGTATGTGATGTCAAACCTGTCCAAGTGTTGACATGTTTAATATGTGCAAGGTACACTTGTGCATAACCATATGGTGACACTGAACTGTGACAATATACGAAAAACATACAGTTCTCTTACAGTTCCTATGGTGGTAAATAACAGAAACATATCATTATGTTTCCCTACTGAATCATGCCTTAGGTGTAATTAGTGTTGAACATGACATGAGAATCACATGCATACTTGGCATGCTATATATTGGCCGACATTCACACTATGTTAACAGTGTCTACATTTTATGTACAGTACATAGATGTTCCATCTCCTGGTCTTATTTCTGGACTTGATGTATCACCGGGTGTATCATCACACAGTCCACAGTTGAGTCAACATGGAGTCAGAAATGACACAGCAAGGGATGTACCTCTTGACGTCCCCCAACATACTGCTCCAACAATAGAGCTGAATGAAGAACGATGGTTGCACAGCCATGTTACCAGGCATAATGAAATGCTTCATGTGCAGGACAGAATCTTATCTGAAATCTGCAGCATAAAAGAACATTTGCATGACACCACCGTGGAGCTGAAAGTGTTGAATCGGACAATGCAATCCATTGCAGGAAGCTTCATTGAGCACAACTGGTTGCGGGCCTGTAAAATTGATTGTGCTGCAGGAAGGCCTACTTCAGACATGTCCACATTTGAATCACCTGTGTTCTCCACAGAAACATCTGTAGGACACTCTCCAACCAACCAAGGACCAATCGCATCCCCACACATAAGTCCCCCTGTGGCTGAAATTAAGGCACTCTCTGCTAGCACGCTTTGGCCAAAGAACACAGAACAGGCAAAAAGTTTAAACCCTTACTTGTCGGCTGATGGAACATTACAGAGTTCTGTTCCCAAGTCTATTATTCCAACACCACCAGCGCTACAACTGCCACAGATCAATCAATCCATCCATCCTCAGGGCCATCATGAAAGTGCAGCGAGTGTTGCAGAACATGCACAAGGTGAACAATTTCCTTTTTTCACACCAAAGCAATTGTTTAACCCATCTAATGTTCATGCTTACCCCCAGCAGGCACAAGGATGCCCACAAACGGTCCAATCCTCCCAGCATCATGCAGGGCAATATGTGTGGCAACCGTATGGACAGCATCCACAGCCAAATTTTGTCCCGCCTTACACCCACCAGCAAGCACAACATGTCGGGCATCAATCTTATGAAGGGTATCTTCCAATGTCAGCTCCACACATCTACAACTATTATAATCAGCAGACACAGCAGTCCGTGCAAGGGAGAAATTTGCAAATCATGGATGTGTTTAAAGCAATTGATCAGCAAACTCAGCATGAACAAATGCAATTGGAACTTAAGCAGCCTCCAAATGAAACACCAGATCCTATGCACGATGAGCATCAGACACCACAAGGTAGTGCTGTAGATGACCAAAAGCCACAGCAGTCATGTATACAGATTGAGCAAGAAGAGCAGGCAGAGGGTGAAGTCGTCGCCAGGGTACCTTCAAAAATAAGAATTGTTACATCTTCGAGAAAGCGTCGTGGGAGAGGTGCAAAAGCCTTTTTGCAAAGTAAAACCAGGCCTTCTACTAGATCACAGAAATAATGATAGAAATAAATACAGCATATGAGTGAGTTCACCGTTTCATTGGTCTGCATCAGGGCTGGCCAACTGGCGTGTTCGTGGGCCGCAAGCATGTAAGGTTTCTATTATATCCCAACGTAAGCACATCAGCCAGACTTACTGGGTCAGAATGGACGAGCCAGTAATTGAGAGAGCTTTTCTAATGTTGTGACATGCTTAAAACCTGCCCTGTTTGCGGCAATCGCAGTCTGGAGTTCTGAAGTCCTGCTACCGTTATGCAATGTGTGGCGCCAGTGTAATTGGTAACAAGAAATATACCCACACTTCCCACTTCAACATTCTATGTTTGCTATTATGACTTCTGCCTTATAATTACGAAGTTATATACTTGTAAGCAGTACATATTCTGTAAAACTGAAACATCCGTTTCAATGGTGTGATATTGTGCCTATCAAAGCTTAGACATTTGGCATATCTCCTTTGAGCGCCGTTAGAGGTTTTCCCACTGCATTTGTCATAGTGACCGTAACATCTACATAGTTTTGACATAAAGTCATATTTTGTGTTGCTGTTTGTGTTGCAAATGTTTATTATGTGTGAAGTATGTGACACACATACGTGTGCACATGCAGGCTATTATGTAACCCAGTTTCCGAGTTTTACTAAGTGCATGTGTGGAAAGACCACAAGCATATTTCACCTGCTATGCAATAGAATAAAGAGTCAAAGAAAAGGATACAGTATGTTAAATGTATATGCAATATATAAGTTACATGGTTCAAGTACATTGTTTGGAGCAGGGCGGAAGATGTATGTGTTAATTTTCACAGTAACATACCACTGTGTTACAGTTAGACAAAGTTCCCAGTGTTATTAAAATGTGGAATGTTAAAAAGAAGGTTGCCAATTGTTATTGTTTCCTCACTATCAAAAATAATGCCGATTAAAGGGTGCACATACTAACTATTTTGCCCAGGGAGCAGTAACGAATCCACTTACAGTATTTCGTACACCTGGTAGTGAGAGAGTAACATAGGAACAGAATGCACATTGTTTAATGACCTTGAGAATAAGAAGAGCTTGATAAAAAAATTAAACTTCTTACTAGTGCACACATCTATGCTGCAAACAATTTCACTGTAAACCAAGACCAACAGTTAGATGGACATGGCGGGCTTGTGGGAGATGCACACACGACCACATATAACATTTAGAGAATTAATTTTTCAAGCGATCGAAAGTACAGAAGACCACAGAGCCACAACGCAGGAAATTTATGCGTACATTATTGGTAAATATCCTTACTACAGATCAAAGAATGAGCCAGACAATTGGCAAAATACAGTAAGACACACTTTAACAGTCCAGCAATGTTTCGTTAGAGTAATGCCACGCGAAGATGAGAACCGATGCTGTTGGGAAGTAAAAGGTTCCTTTAAGATAAAATGCCAGAATGGAACCTATTTATTGCGAAACAGCTTATTCCTGAATCCGTTACATCATGGGAACGCTCCTGCTGGTGTTTCCAGCGCTACTACTGCACAGTGGCAACCGCTGTATGATTTGCAGTACGAAGAAGATACAAGTGCGATTGTGAGAAATGTCTCCCAAGTATTCCGGGACGAAAGTTGTGCTGTTAAAGAAGGTGAATACCCTCCACCGACGGGTCCATCAGCGGCAGACCATGTGCAAGAAGATGCACTTGCACACTTCATGTATATGCAGCAGGATACACCATTTGCTGACCAACCTTTGGCCCAGGCTAACAACGTGTACGAGACAGCACAATTTTGACAAAGTCAAAAAAGGTAAATATGTGTAATTGTTGTTCACATGGTATATTTCGTTATCAATGCATGACATGTTGAAAGCACACATGTTGTCTATCTATGAAACCCTAGGGAACAAACAGCCATGGAAACAACAGACACAGAAATATAAAGCAGATACGCGTTCAACACACACACGCTGCTGCACAATGAAAGCTCATCTTACACTCGTAATGACACATGCACAGTGAAGCACCAGTGAGCGTAAACACACCTAAACACACACATAAAACCATATAGTTGACAAAGACAACAAAGTGTAACACACTTCACACACACAGATGCACAGGCATCAGCATTGTCACACTGTAAACACGGATAAACACAGCATGTCAGCGCATAAACACAGAAGCACGATTGCTGCCGTTCACAAAGTTATATCCATGTTATAAATAAACAGGCTGAACATGCGTTAACAAGTGAAACACTCCATTATATGCCGTTTAAAATTGCACATCAAAGACATACAGTACATGTTGGAACATATGTACAAAAATATGTCTATATATATATATATATTTTTTTTTTTTTTTTGCAACGGCATATAGTTCAATTTGTTTCAGTAACCCTTGTTAACATTCCTTTATATCGTTCCTTCTTCATAACATGTACATGTCTCTATGTTTATTAATATAAATATATATATGTATATGCACAATAACCAGTTTCTCAATGACATGGCGCGTCTTCCTGTGACGTGTACATGCTGTCAATTTACTCACCAGCCTGTGTCATATTATGAGCTGTGTACGCCTATTCTATGAGTGCGTGCGCCATTCATTTGGCGCGCGCACATTCATGCGGAAGTTCCGTGAGTGTGATCCAATAAAGTTTTTCGCCGTTTGCAATACATATGTTCATAAATATAAAGTATTGTTCGTACACATTGCACAGCAGAGGGCTAATTCATGCTTCCAACATACATCTGTGTTGCACATCCAATGTTTGGTAACGACATACTAACAATGCGTGTAAATGTTGTTAATTATGTTTATTTGTATTTAAATTAAAATGTTTACTTTCTCCTTACAAATGGCCTCTTCCTACCTATGAATAGTTCCGAAATCACGCAGAAGCTATCTGTACGAATAACATCTATGAAATACAGCTGCGGAAAAGAACATTCATGCTTACTGCCTTTCTTGCTTCCTTTTACTTTAAACATGCCAGTATTTGCTTTCAAAATAAATGTTAAATTGGCAAAATGTATATGACACGAAGTATTCTGAGAGGTACTACAGTGCTACATATTGAAAGCTTACACATGCAGTAGTTTACAGACACATTAGAACTTGATATAAAGCAACAAAAGTTGTAACTTTTAAGGGCCTTGTGTACATATGTTATGTACCTGTTCCTACAGATACACTTATTACTTCTGAATATTCATAACCGTCGTAGCTTGTGTGTATCATATGACATGCAATCAAGGCTGCCTGGTCTTTATGTTAACTATGTTAGGACAAATTGAAATTGCCCTGCTGTCGTGCATCAAATTATACGATTTGTGTTATAACATATAGTCAAAAGCTTAGAAATATTGTTGTCGGTCTGCTACAGTGTCCAAGATGAACATAATTGGGATTGACACAACGTAGCATCCTAAGTAACAAAAAAAGCGTATCCAACAGTGTAGCAAAAGAAAAGCATTATGAAATACATCCTTCATGTTCTTGTTTCAGAAGAAGTACTAACTTGCTTGCAACAGTTAACAACTACTGAGACACCTGTGTTGCCTGTTATAGCATATAATTAATTCCGTTCGCAATCCAGGGGGAGCATATAAGGGAAATAAAACAAAAGCAATCTAAGTGTAGACAGTATGACAAATTTTGAATTCTCTGTATATGTCTTGGCTCGTGTGTAACATAGGGGGGACAATATGAGATTGGCCCGGGCAAACACCGTTACATACAAATGAAATAATTTGATACTGGGGGGAGACTGGAACACCATACAAGACGTATTCCTAGATAGGTCGGGATATAAGAAGGGCACACCATATACAAATGCCCAAACAACAAATATGAAACACATAAAAGATGCATTGGGCCTGGTAGATACATGGAGAACCTTTAACCCCACAGACAGAACACTCGTTTTATTCTAACGCTAGGCTAACCATACGTACCGTTTTAAATAGGACAGTACCGATTTTTTCCTATTTCCCGACCGTCCCTTCAATATAAATGTCTATTTTGTCACGTTTTATATAGTTGTTAATTTTTGGTAAAAAACTGAACGCGGCTGGGACTCTGTGCAGTCCGCGACGGTCTGTTCTGCTGTAACGTTAGTTTTTGTTTTGCCTGTATGCTAACCGTTGGCTTTATTTGTTGTCAGTGGTTTAAACTTAATATTTTTAAATCTTATTTTTTAAAGCTTAAAGTCTACCCTTGCAATGCCAAAGACAAAGAGGTGAAACGGCAGTTTAAATGACGATCTCCAGAAGGAATTCAAATTTATTAAACCGGACAAACTGTGTAGTGATGGAACAAAAGTGGTATGCCAACATTGTAATGTCCATTTTTACATTGCTCCTGGAGGTAGAAGTGACATCAACAAACATTTGCGTAGCCAGAAACATAAGGATGCTGAAAAGACTATGGGGCCTATGCACTAAGCTCCGTGATTATCCGTCAGGCTGAAAAAAAAATAACCCGCCCAATAAAAAGTGAAGCCGGAGGCGCGATATCCCCCCCCGGCTAGCGCACTGAAACTTCACGTACGATAGCTGATAGAAAAAAAAGCCGCTTCTAACATTTGCATGGAAATTTGGCATCTCCATGCAAGGCTGTTACAGGCGATCGTACACTAAATATATACATGTTAATAATAGTTTACATGAGCAAGGGAATAGGGATATCGGGCCATCTACTTCACAGTCGACACCAGATGAGTAGTATGCTATTACATAAATCTTTCAGACATAAAATGTGAGTGAAATGCAAGCATTTATACATACAGTATAAAAATAACTTAATTATATATGATGTGATCAAGGAATGGATAAATTACACAGGGCTCTCTGTTCACTTTCTAAAAACCATGCTTGTTCTTTAATTGATACAAGTAGTCAATTTATTGCATCTAAATATGTGCATTAACAATGGATGTACAGGCTAATTAAGAACATGAGCACATAATTAATTAGTCATTATGTTGATATTAATGTCTTTTTATTTCTGATATAGTTATTGCTGAAGACACGGAGTCGGATGTCTCCGCCAGCCAGAATATTGAGCATATAAGTGAGGATGAAATGTGTGTTGATCCACCAGATCTAGATATCCCTCAGCTTCTTGTCCCTCATGCCGAACCTTCGGCACCAGATGTTATGCTAGTACAAGACCCGGAACATCCTGCAACAGATGAAGAAGACATTGAACAAGAGACAGGGGGTGCCCAATGCTACATCCAATTGACAAAACATATATAATGAAAGGTATAAAGTAAAATACTTCAATAATAATAATATTAAATACTTGGTTATTTAGTTAACCCTTTGGCCAAAGGCGTCATAAGCCTGCATACCAACGTCAAGGTATAACCAAAATAATGCAGGTCCTACACTAAATTGAGTTCTATTAATTGTACATCTGATCGCGCTATGTAGTGCTCTTTTCCTCTCTCATATATAATCACCTCATTGACGAGACGAACCTGGAGGGAGTTCCACCTAATGGGTAGCAGCCCTATCTGCTAATCGCTATTTTACCACTGACATCTTGTGAGTAGGCATAACAACAGAGCCAAGATTACATCTCATCATTTACCCTTAATACCCATACATCTGCACTTAAATTCTGCACTGTTTTTTCTTTCTGTTTCCCATATATGCTCCTCCTGGATTGTTTGAGATCTATCATACTTCTTGGAACCCGTGAAACAGGTCCCACCAGAGGGTTTGAGCAGGGTTATTTATTGTTGAGCACATATTGTTAATTGCACTTGGTAATATTTGCACTTAGTATCGTTCACTTATATTTTGGGTCGCTAGCGCCTTGTATCACTATTATTCACATTAAATAGTACTTGCAACATGACAATCACTATACATTTGCACATTTTTTTCATATGCTACTAACTAACAATTACATTGTGATCTTTTAGGTGAACTGTACCGTTCAACATGTGATATGTGCTTGTGATTTGTACTTGTTTACACATATACTTGTACAATGGTTACTCCTGTGTGTGTACATATTTTTATGTACACGTGTATATATGTGTATATATTCGTATCTATTTATTTCTAATTTTCTTTATCATATGTATGGATACGTTACTAATGTGACATATATATTTATATAGAAATATATATATATACATATATATATATATATATATATAAATATGTATCATACTACCAATTTACATACCTATATGTGGGATGCATTCTCTTTAAATAACTATATAGAAAAGAAGCAAATACCAAGAGGTCTTCGGATTTAAAAAAAAACCCACCTTTGAAACAAGTATTGAGTTTACTATAGATTGGAAATGTGCACTTGAAACGTGTTCTTTTAAACTTATGCGACTTCTTATTAACTATAGAGAAGAAAAACTTAAATTCATTAAAGAGGAAATTGAGAGTATTCAGAAAATATTGAAACCATTTGAGGATCTACCTGAATTTATAACTATGGATGATGTAGTCAATAAACGAGTATTAACTTTTGAGAAAGAGATTATCAACAGAAAAAATAATAAATCACTTAGAGATGAGGAAGACTATGCCAATGGTAGGGTTACTAATTGGAAGAAAAACCGTAGGAGATTTCACTCACAAGGGAGGGACAATAAACAACACAAGACAGGATCTCATCCCACTCCCACTGTAGGTAATAATTCTAAAACTCACGATTCCAAGTTTAAAACCACATTTAACCGAGAACAACGTCTCTATTCCTCCTCAGTTCCAGAAAGGGCTGAGTAGGTAATTAGTCTGAGGATACATGGAGATCAATCTACTGTCCCAATATTTGCATGCCCAACTGAAAATAGGTTTTCACCACTTCAACTTGATGAATCTATCACATTTGATCATGATGAACTTATAAAGGATGACCTATGTGGATCTATAAGATCAAAACTTCCTCAATGTGATGTTAATAAGACTTCTCAATACAACATTGAAGGTGAATCTGCCACTGCTCTGTGTCCCTTGGCCTCTGCTTCTTCTTCTTTTTTAGACCAGATCCCAATTGGAGGTGTGCAGAAGATCAAACCATACCCACTTTGGGGGAAACAACAACATCAAGGGTCAAAAGTAAATCAGAATCGAAGAAGAAGGCGAAGTTCAGAGGAACAAGGGCAGGGCAGCGTTGCCAAATAGAGAAGAGTCTAAGATTGGTCAAGGAGGACCCATGTAAATATGGTATTTTTAATTTATCTACCCATTTATTATCATCCCAACAGATTTCTCTGGAACGGCTATGGGCACAAGCTTTGCCCCATCATACGCCAACCTCTTTATGGGGTGGTGGGAGTCGTTCCACGTGTTTGGAGACATGAATAAATACAGGGAGCACATAATTTTTTATAGGCGTTACATTGATGATCTTCTGTTTATTTGGGAGGGAGACATCACCACACGTTTGGAGTTTATTTCTGCACTTAATGACAATGAGTTTAATCTCTCCTTCACTTTTTCTTATCACTTTCAACACGTTCATTATTTAGATTTATGTTTATGTATCGACACGGCACTCTCTATACAAACCACATTATATCGTAAACCTAATTCACGTAATACTTTTTTAAGAGCAAGCAGCTGCCATCCTCAAGCCACGTTCATGGGAATACCTAAAAGCCAATTTATCAGAACCCGCCGCAATTGTTCTAATGATGATGAATTCATAACAAAGTCAAATGATTTATATGTTCGTCTTCTACAGAGAGGCTATAAAAAACCTGACTTAGACAGAATACTAGAGGAGGTTTGTAATATGGACAGGAACAGTCTTCTTAAACAAAAAACTGTTAAAAGATCAAGATCCAATTATAGTCCATCTTTCATTACACCCTTTAGTAAACAAGCACAATCTATTAAGGCCATTTTCAAAAAACATTGGAATGTTTTATCACTAGATCCTGTGTTGAAACCATATGTGTCAATGGGTCCTAATATTATCTTTAAACGTGCAAAAACAATAGCAAATACTTTATCACCCAGTTTATTCACAGCTGCAAAAGAGACAACATCACCATTACCTAAAGGAATGTACACATGCACCAAATGCAAAGCATGCACATATATGAATCAAAGTAAAACATTCATATCAACGGTCACTAGGATGACATATAATATCCCAACCTTTATCAACTGTAATTCCACACACGGTATATTTACTTAAATGTGGTTGTGGACGCCAATACGTCGGGAGGACAACTAGAAAGTTAAAAATTAGAGTCTTAGAACACCTTCGATTAATTCGTAATAAAGACCAAAACCATCCTGTACCAAAACATTTCTCTAATTGTCCCCTTGGTAATGTGAATTTCCTTTCGGTTCAAGGTATTGAACACATCCCTCTGTCCCCTAGGGGAGGGGATTGAGTGAAGATGTTAGACAGACGTGAATCCTATTGGATTTTTAAATTGAGAACCAGAGAACCTTTTGGCATGAACATTGATTGGGATGTAAGTCATTTTTAAAAATGAATTTTCATTAACATCTATGTAAATATATTTTGATTGGATTTAATCTATATATATATATTTTTTTCTCATTATTTTCAATTCAAATGAATTATCACAATTAGTTATAATAATATTGATATTAAATTTATTGATTTATCATTGTATTATAGTTATTATTATTTATTAGTTAAAATTAATAATATTAACAAAATGTATTATTTTGTTTGCTTTCCCAACCACTGTTCATGCTCTTTTCCATCAGTTATACTCGTATAATAATTTGTACTATGTATACTTGTATTTCTTAAAATTCCTTCCAGTATACTATTAATTAATAGTCACAATTGGGTCAATTCATAAATATTCTGTTGGTTGAGTCACTACAAGAATTACTAATACATTTAATTGTGGAGATTTATTATGTATTATAATTGTATAGTTGTTATTCTTAACACACCCAACAGAACTATGTATATGTTCTCTTCATGAACTATAATATAACTATCATCTTGCATGAGTATATGTCTGTGTATATAATAATAATCATCACTAGAGGGACAGTTAGCTATATAATAGTATGATCATTCATCCCCCTCTGGTATTATACCAATTAGCTTATACTGACTATACTCATGCTAGTTCGCTGCTTGAACATGATTAATATTGTTTTTAAACTTTGCAAACGTTTTTATTCTTATTCCTTCGCCGTTTTATTTCTTTTTTTTGTCAATAAAGTTTGTTTTAGAAAAAATTAGGTAGCAAGTTAGATTTGACATACCACATGACTTGCCTAGCCAATGGATGTGTACGCTACGTCACTGCGACTCGTTTGAGATGCCGGTGGATGACGTCACGCCCAGTGGCGCGACAAACGATCAATGTGAGTATAAAATAAGCAGTAATATGTTAGGTTATCACCTTGATAAAGTGCCTTGTGCACGAAACACGTAGGTGCGTTCGTGTTGTCCTGTTGATGTACCCACCTGCATTAAACCTGACCTATTGCTTTATTGGAGTGTGTACTTTTTCATTATATCTTCCGGTCTCCCTGGGAAACGGAGTTTCGTGGCTGTGCAGCTTATCATCACTCTACCTCTTTCTGTTGGCAAAAGGACTTTCATTCTCTCCTACTTCATTCCCTGATAAATTTGATCTCTTTATGGATCTGAACAAATTTATACGCAAAATCACTCACAAACGTTATTTTGCTATGAAACATCTCAGGGAAGACCAATCCATCACCTTCACCACACAGGAAGAAACCTGTATTAAAGCATTAACATCACTTCTGGCAGAACAGGACCCCATTGGGGATCTATGTGGTAACTACACACAGGGAGGTGAACCATTGGTTGATCCTGCTGATGTTGAGTTTGCTGGATCCCAACTGACCCTCCATCGTTCAGGCCCCTCCCTGTGTGTGGAACCCAATATTAAATACTCCCCATTTGGACCCAAGTCCCTTTTTTCCCCGTACCAATCCAAGGGTAACTTTGTCGAGACCTTTTACACTATGGTATTAAAAGATTTAGAGCAACTCTGTGCCGTACCAGCCAAAAGGAGAAATATCTCAACTATTGAACATAAAGCCTTAAAAGAACTCCAGACCCAAGATAACATTGTTATTCGTAAAGCAGATAAGGGAGGTGGTATTGTTATTCAAGACAGGGATATCTTTGTACAGGAAGCAAAGAGACTATTGCAGGATGATACATTTTATATTACTCTCAAAAATGATCCTAAAAAGAAAGATTGGTGTATATAGCGCTAAAAATAAACAAATAACAATTGAGTGCAATACTAGTGAACAACAATATGAATTACCATATAAATACTGATAGATATCTAAATAGGGCAAGGCTGCCAGGAAAACTAACCCAAACAGTTAGTGAAAAACACAAGAAAAACAATACAGACCGGCGCCTCAAAGTCCAATTGGAATGAATAAAGATGAGTCTAAAGATTAGCTGCAATGTCCAATGGGGGATGATCCAATCATTAGACAGCAGGCTCCACAGCAACAACCATGATATGTAGTGCAGGGGAGACAAGAGGAAAGATCATAGCGTAATAAGGTATGAACTGAACATATAACACATAGACATAGACAGACAAGCACATACAACAATAACAGATAGGCTGACTAATAAACAGAGAATTTATTTAACACAATAAAATGCAATGAACCAGTGGGGAGCAGGTCTGGGATCCGGTGTGTAAAACCGGAGTCCTACTTACAAGAAGTACAAAAGGTACAGGCAGGTGTGTGTGGTGAGCGTGGTCCGGCGGCAGCTGTTAGTGGACACGTGGCACTTAGGGAAGACTGCAGGCACCTCTTCTGATCGATACCAGGCTGGGCGTCACTGCAGGCAGCTTCTCACGATGCCTTCCGTCGGCGACCGGAATTGCGTCACTGTAAGCGGGACCACTTTCCGGAACTCACTTCTCCTGTTGACTTTAACCTGATGGGTTCTCGCAGGGGTCTGCTCCTATTGAAGTTCACTGCCAAAATGTAACTCTCAAAGGCCCAACGCGTTTCGTGTGCATGCGCACTTCTTCAGGGGATAATTAACACAGTTCATGGAGTCTTTATATACTGACAAGGGATACACCATTGGTTGGAAAAAATGTCTATCAAGTAAACTTGTGGTGGCCATGATTAGTTAAAACTCCTGTCAGTCCTGTCCTGTGCAAAAAGCAGCCTAACATACATATAATACAGACATATATTACATAAAAAACACACAAAAAAACATAAATGACACTTCATACCTAAAACATCCTATCCTGTAGCATACATTACTGTATGACATATTTGTCCATATACTGATCCATCCTACATTGATGTAACATACTTTTGCACATTGTGGCACTAACACGTGCAAGTTTGCAAATGATGCTGTTTGATACCTTTATATATCCACGTCTTTATAAATAAAATTTAAAAGGCTATATTATGAGTTTAAATAATTATTTTATAAGATATTCAAATATTAATTTTATATATTTAAAAATTCAGTTTATTAAAAACCTAATTATTTATAAACACTATATTAAAAATCTTAGTTATAAAAAATACTATAAAAACGATTATATCAACTTATATAAATATACATATTAAAATATAATTTAAAATTATGTAAGAATATTTTTATTTAAGAAAGACGCCTAGATCGAAATCAATGTTGAGACCATTAGGTGAGAGAGTCTTTAATTCATAGATCCAGTAGGCTTCACGCCTACTGATCTGATTTAATTGATTTCCCCCCCTCCAATTTGCCTGTACAGTTTCTATGGCTTGGCATCTTAGTCCAATAGGACTTTTGTTATGGTAAATATTAAAATGGTGCGAAACACTGTGTATTTAAACCTCGTTTGATGTAATAAATGTGTTCATAAACCCTTCTCTGGTAACATCTGCCAGTCCTACCTACATATTGTAAGCCACACGGGCACTGTAATAAATAAATCACAAAGGTGGAGTGACAGTTTATTAATGTTTTAATGGTATATGTTTTATCAGTAACGTTTGATTTAAAGGTTTTAGTGTTATTACTATATGTGCAAGCCGTACAATTTGTGCATTTAAAAAAGCCCTTGCTCTTGCTAACTGTTTTTAGTTTTGAGTTATCTAGAGGGCAACTAGGAGCTAAACGTGTTTTTATATTTGAAGCTTTTGTAAAAATAATTTTTGGTTTTTCTGGAAGGCATTTTGATAGAGTATTATCACACAGGAGCATAGGCCAGTGTTTATTAAAAATCTGGCGAATTTTGGTGCCATCTCGTTATACTGGGTGACAAAAGCCACCCCACTGTTCTGTTCTATCTCTTTTGCTTGACATTTACTCTTATTTTCTAGCAAGGTGGCCCTCTCAATTTTGTCCACCTGAAGGAACGCTTCCTCGAGTAGATGCTCTGGGTACCTTCTATCACGGAATTTGTCTTTGAGCTCATCTGCCTGAAGCGCAAACTCCTCTGGATTTGAACAGTTGCGCTTCAGACGGGTGAGCTGACCCGTAGGAATAATCCGGATCCAGCTTGGATTGTGCTGGCTGTCTGCCCTGAGGTAATTATTAGCCTGAACCGACTTAAAATATGTTTTTGTTTCTATTCGGTTGTCACTAATGTATATATTGAGGTCTAAAAATTCTATATGTTCCTTATGATGATTAAAAGTGAATTTAAGATCCCTATCGTTAGAATTTAAATAATTAAAAAACGATTCAAGCTGTACCTGGCTACCTGACCAAACAAATATGACATCATCTATGAAACGGCGCCAGAGCACAAGGTGAGCCCCGAGGGGACAGTTGTTCCAAATGAAATCTTCTTCCCAACTGTCCATAAAAAGATTCGCATAGCTCGGGGCAAACCTCGTGCCCATCGCCGTTCCACAGATCTGTAAAAAGAATTGTGAATTAAATTGAAAGTGATTGTGTGTTAAAATAAAATTAATACTATCTACTAAAAATGTTTTAAGTGCTGGGGATGTGGTGACGTCTGATTCTAACTTGCGTGATATAGCCTGACAGCCTTTCACATGGTGATAGTGGTATACAGTGATGTAACATCTGCTGTTACCCATGTGTACTCAAGCTTCCATTCCAGATCTCTCAGTATCTGGAGAATGTGTGTGGTATCACGCAAGTAGGATCTGACCTGGTGAACCAAGGGTTGAAGGTGATGGTCTATAAATAATGATAAATTAGAAGTTAGGGATCCTATACCTGAAATGATAGGTCTACCAGGAGGTTGTGTAATGCTTTTATGTATTTTGGGGATGAAATAAAAAATTGGGGTGCGCGAAAACTGTGTGTCTAAAAACTCTAGTTCTTGTTGTGTTATTGCTCCTTCCTCAATGCCTTTGTTTAACAGTGTAGTAAGTTCAATTTCAAACTGGCTAAGAGGGTTATTGGCGAGGGGGAGGCAAGTGGCTGTATCTCCAAGCAGTCTCATTGACTCCTGGAGATAATAATCGATATCCATCACCACTATACATCCCCCTTTGTCAGCAGGTTTTATAACTATCTTCTTATTGTCTTCCAGTTGTTGTAAAGCTAATTTTTCATTGGTATTAAGATTGTCTCTATGAATTTTATATGCCCTACTAGACTCCTCCAATTCTCTGGTTACTATCTCAACAAATGAGTTCACCAGATGGCCTTGTGCAAATTTGGGATAAAAAGTGGACTTTAGTTTAAAATTCGTATGTGATTAGTTTGACTCAACATTTAGAGATTTCTGATCTAACTGGTTGGTAACTGCATCTTTTAGAAAATATTTTTTAAGTGCCATTTTACGTGCAAACTTATGAAAATCAATATGAAGATTGAAACTATTGGGGCCACATATCGGTGCAAATGTAAGGCCCTTACCTAACACTCTCTTTTCTACTGGGGTCAGGGTATGTCGACTGAGGTTGAAGATGTTTTGATATGTCTTATTATTACCTAACCTATTTCTATTAGCACCTCCTCTTCTTCCTCTGGTGCGTTTTTTCTTTTTTTGTGATTCATGGGGGGCTGAAGTTCTAGATGGGGTTTCTTTATTTCTACCTGAGGAAAGATGTGTTCCCTTTCCTTTCTCCATTCTAAAAAAGAAAAGTTGGTTTTAACTCCTTGTGTAGGTAAAGGAGTATATGACACACTATCAGGTTCGCTCTCTGACTCAATTTCTGATAGCACATGGTATTTGTTATTAGACAAATTCACTTCATGTTTAGATGCCATCTGTGTGTCATATATTTCTTTAGCTCTTTTCTGTTTGAGATATTGGTTTGTATCATGTTGGGGTAATACCCTCTGTGGTTGGGGAATGGGAACTGGAATAGGTATAAGGAGAAGCGTATGTGGTTTTCTTGACCTATTGATATTGTTACTAGAAATAGGATTACTCTTCTCTATCCTACTTCGTTTGGTCCCCACAGATGGATTACTATTCCGATGTTCTTGTTATTTAGTCTGTTCATCTTTACTTTTTTTATTCCATTTTACTCCTATTGAAGTTCACTGCCAAAATGTAACTCTCAAAGGCCCAACGCGTTTCGTGCGCATGGGCAGAAATTGAGGATTTAAAAATAAAACTTGACCCCTATCTAAACAATAAAGAACTTCTAGATATGGAACCTACAGTTAAAAGAGACTAGATCAGATTGAACTAGAAATAGTACGTACCAAACAGAGTAAGTTCTTTAGGGACAAGAACGACTATGATACGGGTCGTCAGAGAACCTGGAAGATTTATGATATGGTGTTGAAAGACCGAAATTTGCTGCGTAAGATTACTTCATCGGAAAAATATTCATGGTACAATCGTGGTGAAATACAGTCCCCCTCTACGTCTACCTAAATTTTTGTATGAGTTCTGTCACTGAAGAATAATTGTTAGCTCAATATATTCATGTAATAAAACTTTTGTTATCGTCTTACTTTTTCATGAATACGGAATATTACATAACCCCGTCCCGTTTTTGCCATCCCAATGTCCCATTTTTGGGGCCTATCTTAACGGCGAGATATGTAAATCGGCAGCAATTTCAAATCACAATGTTTTTGGCGGGTTTCTTTTGCGGTATGCAGTATATGGCTAATTACATTGAACCTTTTTTTCCCCACAGATTGCGAGTACACGGCGGAGGCAGTCACCCTCATGCTACAATTGGCGGATGACGTGTTGTTTATGAATTCTTGTTGAATTTGGCGGGAATCTCGCCAAAATAAACATCTCCTCAGCGTTGTTTTAAGCCTGCGTTTCTTGTCATCAGTGTCTTTGTTGCTGGGAGTGTGAAGTGAGAGACACAGATAGAGCGTAGCTAAAGGATATCTTGAGAAACATACTTTTGTGGTTCTTTTTTGTGCGTGTTTTGTGTTCTGTTATTTTCGTTACATTGTTTTGTATTGCTTAAATGTTACATAGCTGTATTTTTTATTACTTTCTGTAGTATTCCTTGTATTACGTTACATTTCTGTGTTGTTTTCTTTTTGTGTTAACTTTCATTCATTGCTGTTTACTTTTCTTTGACTGTGTTGTGTTTAGCTAATTTCGTGACATTGTTTCAGTGTGTTACTGCTATGGACGGGAGCCGTGGTACTGTTGGTGGTGTAAGGCAGAGGAAGCGTGTGAGGGTACGTGTGAGTCAGGGGAGTGGAGTTGGAGTGAGTGCGGTTGCTGAGAGTGGACTAGGTGTAAGTGGAGTTGGTGTGAGTGGAGGTGATTGTACCGTGTCTCCTTGTCTTGAGTCACCGTCCCAGTGCAAGTTGCAGTCAGGGTGCTGTTGCTGTCATGGCTGCTGGTGACACTTCTGAGGATGTAGATAGTGCTATGGACTCAGGTCCACATGAAGAAGGGCACGCAGCAGAAGAAGTGGCGCAATCTGGGCACAAAAAAATACGGAAAAAAAGGAATCTTAATTTTAATGAAGAAGAGAACAATGTTCTTGTGACGGGGATAGCTGAACATTACGATAGGCTATATTGCCACCTATCAGGTATTATAATGAAAAAATTACATATCAGTACATGTTACTTAGTAATTTGAGCTAGGTTGGCAGATTGATGAATCCATAATTTAGTGGTGTCAAACACAGTTGTGTAATTGATTCACATTATTCTTACAAATAATTAAGAAAGTTATGGCATCGAAAATACACTATAAAGAAAGGCATGGATGCTTGCCAATCTCGTTTCTCCATATCATCTTGTTCTTCAAGTTCATTGTACATGTATATAGTAGTGCACATTAAATTTAAATAGTTGTTATAACATGACGGACATCAGTTATTGAACATAACGTGGATTGTCATAAGTCTGTGATTGTCTTGACTTTGAAATTTTTTGCATCTCAGGCAGGACCAGTTCACGTATAAGAAAGGCTTTGTGGGCCAAAATAATCATGTCGGTGTCAGCCTGTGGGAATCAGGCAAGGACATATCGAAATTGCCGAAAAAGGTTTGATGATATAAAACGTAAATTAAAGGAAAAACTACAGAAACAACATGGACATGCCTCACGCACAGCCGGTGGACCACCTGCTGCCAATCCAAGGCTGACACAAATGGAGGAACAGTTAAAGGAAAAACTGCTTCCAATTCTTGTCGAAGGATTGCCCGGGGATAGGGACATAGGTATATATGTTGACACCTATCCACAAGGTCAGTATACGAACAGCAATCCATTTGTTTTTGTTCAATTATGCATTTTCAATCATTACCTATCAAATTCACAAGCCTTATTGTGTTTGTGTAACAAATAGATTTTAAATGTGTACGTAACATTTTTATATAGCATATATACTTACATGTAATTTTACTCCATTGCATTCTCAAAGGCAAAGTGAATGTCATGTAAACATTGCATGACATAGCATATACACCATTTCCAAACTTCATGTAAAGTTATGATCACGCACAGTTAGGCAATTGTGTAATGTACACGTTAAGTATTGACTGTGTTTACGTGTATAAATAAAGCTTATTCATGAAGTTTGGAATGAAAGGCACATACCGCATATCATTTACATTAACTGTTCCTGAAATTTTTTGTCGTTTCTAATGTACTAGGAAACATACTTATTAAGCTATCAGGTAACATTGTGTCAAAAGAAAAGGTAACACCATTAATGCTAGCACTTCAGATACGTGTAATGTTGAAAGTAAACTGACAGAAACAAAACATTAATGTCACTGTAGTCGCTGTGTAATGACTCGTCCTGTATTTAACAATTCATAAGGTGACCCAAAGTTAACAAATCTACGTATTAAGATTAATTCCCCAGTGTTTACTTAGCATGTATTGTAATTTATCGAAATAAATCGCAACGTAGCAATTGTACGACACATAAGTGTAATGTGTTGCTCATGATGAGACAGAGGCCCCAGAATGGGGTCGTAGGCTCCTTAAGGGCTGCGACGTCCTGATTGGCGTGAGCTGGGGGGGTCTGATAACCCCCCTTCCCCCACGGAGTGGGAAGGCTGCTTGTCCCCTCCCGTCTAGGGGGGTGAGAGGGAATAAAGAGATGGACCCAGGGGGGAAGAGTCAGAGCTAACGGAATTAGAATTTGTTCCCTTACCTTACAGGATTTTTGCTGTGGATCTGCACATCTTTCCAGTTATGATGAAAGGCCTCGTGGATTACAGCAGCTCCCCGCTGTGTGAAGACCCCTCGAGCCCTGCCAGCCTCACCCATCTGGATCCTGAATCCGATGCTGCGGCTGCAACAGAGGATCAGGTAAGTGTCCCTGCCCCGCGCAGATCCCAGCGCAGAGGTGCGGGCAGAAACCCACGTGCCCATCCCCCAAGCCCGGCCAGGTCCCCCGCCAAGCACAGACGCCTCCCGCCAGCGTCTGCTCCTTCCCCCGTCTCCTCCGCTGCTCCCAGGCTCTCCCCCAAGCGCCCCTCTTCCCACGGCCGCCTCCCGGTTCGCGCGCCTGCGCAGCCCCGTCGCCCGCGCTCACCTTCACCTGCCCAAGCGCGGTCTCGCCGGACTCCCCGCCGCCAGCCTTCATGCCTGGAGGACCGGATCTTTGGGGAGAGCCGCTCCGCCCTCAATAGTGTGCGGCCTCGCCTCCGCCGCCCCCACGTCGCCAGCCCGCTCACTCCCCTGCCGGTGACGGCCACGTGCTGCCCGATGGCCAGGCCCCCCACTACCAGCCCTCCCAACCCGACCGCGGGATCCATCTGGCACCGCGTGTGCCGGACGGGGCGCTTGCTTGTCGGGCCCCGCTCCCCCTGCTCAATCACCCTTCCGGCCGCGGGGACAGCAGGGTTCCACGTGCGCCGCCCGGCGCACACGCTGGAAACATCCACCTCCACCAACCTCCTCACCCCGATCGCAGGGAATATCAGGCGCCGCATGGTGCGCACGCTGGCCAGGTCCACCCCTTACTTCTTTCTCACCCCGATAGGGGGGACTGCCAGGCGCCGGCTGGGGGGTGGGACCTGCTCCCCCTGCTCACTTACCCCTCCGGCCGGGGTCCACGTGCGCCGCTGTTGACTCTGAGGCGCCATTACTCACCTCCCTCCCATGTGCAGCAGCAGCAGCAGGGGAGGGAGGGGCGCTCTCCCCCTGCGCAGGCTGCAGCCTGGCCCCTCCCCCTGCGCCCCTCTCACTCTACAGGCTTCTATGAGCAGAGGGAGGGGGGGTTTCCCTGCTCGAGTTCCTTAAGGGGACAGGAGTTCACCAGCAGGTCTGCAGAGGCAGGCTTTTGCCCTTCAATGCAGCAGCACCACCATGAGGCCCCTAGCGGTACTGCAGGGCAACCTCAAACTTACCCCTCACCGTACAGGACAGACTGTGAGCAGGGTTACAACCGTGAAACACCAACTTATTACATACCGCCAAACGTTATACCCAACCATCCCACCTTCTTACCTCCAGCTGGCAGGGGCTCGGGCGGTCCGGTGTATAACCGCACCAGCCACCGTGGGGCCCCTGCCCCTCCCACCCAGGGGTCACGGCGGGTCAGGGGATTTAATGTGACCCAGGCCCTGGTTCCCGCATGGGAACCGCAGGCTGGGTCTTCTCAGTTTCCGCAGGAAGCGGCGGCCAATGAGTGGTCATCTCACGCCTGGGAGTCGGATCATGACCCCTACCCACCTTCAGCGGCGCACGGCGAAGAGGACAATAGACGCCGCACCCAGTCGACATGCTCCACTTCTGGGTCAGCGCAGGATGCTGAACCGACCAACGGAATTCAGGGTAAGGAAATGAATCCTATGTCTAGTACTGAGAGTAGCGATTCGGATAGTGACAGCAACATTTCAGAGTCAGAGAGTGCAACACAGCTACACAAGACCCCGATGTATATGTTCCTAAAGAAACAGCTAGTGGGAATTAACCGGGCACTTAAGGCTAGGCCAAGCGGGTCAACGCAGAAGGCAGCGGGGGAGAGCGAGGCCCCAAAAATAAAGGACGGTAGCGTCAGCGCGGCGATGAAAGGGAAGGCCACGTACGCCTGCACTATGACCTCTCTCTCCAGTCGGGTTACACCCAAGGTGAGAAAAGCAATTATAAAAGGGAAATTCACGACCTTCCTACTGAGGGTTTGCAGGCAAAGAAAAAAGCAAAGGCTGCAGGCGATGAGAGCGGCAACAAGCATAAAACCATGGACAACTGGCTAAGGGGTTACCTAGTGTTAGCCAGCTGCCTGCTGGAGAAGCACCCAGAGGAGGGTCTAAATATCCTTAAATACATTGAACTGATACACGAAGCACACAAAACGTATGGGGGCGCAGCGTGGTACGAATACGATGAGGAGTTTAGGCACAAGATGCATGGTAACCCCATTTTGAATTTTGGCACTAAGGACCTGGACTATGGATTCGCTGGGTTACACCGGAGAAATTAGCTCCCTTTGCCAGGGAGTCGGGTGGGCGGCCAGCTAATCAACCACCGGGACTTCAATCAAAGCTCTTGCTCAAGGGGAGTGTACACTACCGACACACTTTATTGAAGTGTGGTCGGTACCGCAAGCCGGGAAATCTCCCGGCTTGCTAGTGGCCGCCCCTCGGCGTGCCGCGCGTCATAGACGCGCGGTCACGCGTCATCGGGAGCGTGCGCCCCCTGCACGCGTGTCCAGGGGCTCCCCGAGGGAGCCCTGGTGTCCCGCGATCGCGGGACAGCGGCAGGGGGTTCCGGGGGACCCGGCGGACCCGGCAGCGGTAGGGAGAGCGCCCCGATCGGAGGGCGCTCTTCCGCTGCTTCGGCGCGCGCCCGTCACACTCGGGCGCGCGCCAGGCTACTGCTGCGGCACAGAACGGGCAAATGCTCGAATAAACTGTGCCGCAGCAGTAGGTTCCTACATGTTTGTTCAAACTGCAGCGGCGGCCACCCAGCGCAGAAATGTTTAAGAAAAGCCAAGACCACTGGCAAGCAGGCTGATAGTGGCACTAAAAAGGGCGGAAATGCCAATTAAATTAGAATGTATGCTGCCATGGCTCCAGGCCAACCCTTGTCAGGCGACAGCGGATTTTCTCGAGAAAGGTTTTAGGGAGGGTTTTGTCATTCAGTTGGGTCCAATTTGGTAACCACCCACGCAAGTCGCAATCTTAAATCCGCCTCGATATACCCGCACGATGTGCAGGAAAAAATTAAGGTAAGCCTGGGACGCATGGCAGGGCCATTTGACTCACTGCCCATACACAATTTAATCATATACCCCTCAGGGGTAGTTCCAAAGAAAGTACACGGCAAATTCAGGCTCATTCAGCACCTATCTTACCCCAAGGGCAGATCTGTCAATGACGCGATCGATCAGCAGGCGTTCCATGTCCAAAACCAATCGTTCGATAGGGCCATCAACATAGTCAGGACTTACTGTCCCGGCTATGCTGAGTCTCACACTTACCCGTCTTGTCCCGCGGCTTTTTTCGGGCTGGCGCCGAACTTGGCTGCGCGCCAGCCGCATCTTCCCGCCCGTTCCCCTCCCCTTGCGACCTCTGCCTCTGCTTCTCCGGGTCCCCCTCTGCTTACCACATCCCCCCTTACCCCGCCACCCCCTTCGGGGAGCCCTGGGCACGCACGCACGCTGGCACGCGTGACACGCACCGGGAAAAAACAACAACCGCGTCTGACCACACATTGTGGTGGCGGCCGCATAAGACTCAGCTCGGCCGCCACTGTATGGGAGGGGGGCCCTTATGGCCAAGAGTCAGCATTACACCCAGATAGTTTCAGGCTCATGGGTTGCAAGTTCGAGGGGGCTTACTACGTGGACATGTGCCTCCCCATGGACTGCGACATTTCCTGCACCTTTTTTGAGGCATTTAGCACGTTTGTACACTGGTGCATAATTGAGAGTACGGGTTGTGACACTATAGCACATTACTTGGATGATTTCCTCCTCGTTGAGCCCCCTGAGTCCACACTTTGCAAGAGACTCTTAGAGAGCAGCTCTGCGCTAATGCGAAACATGGGGATACCCATAGCTGAGGACAAACCAGAGGGCCCGGTCAGCACCTTATCATTCCTAGGGATCGAGATCGATTCAGTGGCCGGGGAATCTAGGTTGCCCAGGGATAAAGTTATCAAACTGAGGGGTCTTATTCAGGAATGCAAGGGGGCAAGGAAGGTTACACTAAGGCAGATGCAGGCACTTCTCGGGCTCCTAAATTTCACATGTAGGGTCATACCGATGGACAGGATTTTCAGCAGGAGATTAGAGAGATTGACCACGGGGGTATCACGACCACTGCACAGCATCAGCGTCACTAAAGAACTTAGATCAGACCTGGGTGTCTGGGAAGCTTTTCTCCAGGACTTTAATGGCAAAAAGCTATGGATAGAAGGGGGCCATAGTAACCAAGAGCTAGAGTTGTTCACAGACGCGGCAGGGTCACTAGGCTTCGGCGCTTACCTCAAAGGGGAATGGTGCGCAGAACCATGGCCCCAGGCATGGATAGACTTGGTTTTAACAAAGAACATTGCCTTCCTGGAGCTTTTTCCCATCATAGTGGCGGTAGAGCTTTGGGCTAAGGAGCTCAGTAATAAACACATCATATTCTGGTCTGACAACCTGGGTGTAGTGGGAGCAGTAAACAGCCTCTCCGCAACATCAAGCCCGGTGATACGGCTGTTGCGGAGGCTGGTACTGCTTTGCATGCGCAGCAACATCAACTTTAAAGCCAAGCATGTCCCGGGGAGATTAAACGTGATAGCAGACGCCTTATCGTGGTTCAATTGGACTGCGTTTAGGCGAGCAGCGCCAGCGGCAAATGCCATAGGTCTAACGTGCCCACGTCACCTTTGGCAGATAGGGATATCGGACTAATGGACCTGGTCCAGAAGTCGCTAGCCCCACGCACCTGGAAAACCTACCTCCGTGCTTGGCACACATGGCTAGCATTCAAGCAAAAGGACAGCGTTGAGGGTAAGCGAGGTAGCAGCACATGGATCATTAGCTTCCTCCAGGCCCAGAAGGCAGCTGCGGTGACGCGGGCCATGTTGGCAGGTTTGGCTTTCTTCCTGAAGATCCATAACCACAAGGACATAACTAAGGATTTCATAGTAAGGAGAATCCTCATAGGCTGGGTTAGGGGCGAAGCCAAGAGAACTGATGGTAGGGAGCCGGTAACGCTAGACAGGCTTGGGTTATTGATGATGGCAGCAAAAGAGGTATGCGTCAATACAGCGGAAAGGGAACTGTTCAGAGTAGCATTTGCCGTGGCTTTCTTTGGCGCCTTCAGGGTCGGCTAGCTAGTGGCAGCATCTAAAGCAACCCAGGGTGTGGGTTTGCTTTTCGCAAACGTGATTATTAATGCTACGTAGGTGGCGTGCAAGATGCACAGGTCTAAAAACGACCAAGCAGAAAGGGGAGCGTGCGTTCATCTCACGAGGAACCGTAATGGAAAAGTGTGCCCAGTGGCGCTGATTAAGCGCTACGCAAGGCATAAGACCAAGGTAGGGGGCAATTTCCTCGTCCATCAGGACGCGACTCCGCTCACAATATACCAGTTTCAAAGCGTTTTTAGGCGGTGCCTTGCAGCTGGGGGGGTGGATCCTAGTTTATTTGGTACTCATTCCTTCAGAATCGGCGCCGCTACAGTGGCAGCTGAGAACGGCTGTACGCCGGAGCAAATAAAAAAATTGGGGAGGTGGAAGTCCAGTGCCTATAGAGGTTACATCAGGGCCAAAGGGCACAGCAACGTGCGGACGCGAGAATATTAACATGTTTTTCCCTCCCTGGAAGTATGGATCATGGGTCATTCCTTTATCCATTGGGCGCACGAATGGGTGAAGGAGCAGCGGTGCGCCAGCAGCTGGGGTTTTCGGAAGAGAGGGTGAATTTGCATTGGCTTGGTAAGAGAGGAATGCGCTTGGCTGATCTGCAACCGGCTTTGGACAAGGCGCTGGCAAAATTTAAGGTGGAACCAGACGTTATTGTACTACACCTCGGGGGGAACGACCTAGCCAACATCAAAACCCTAGAGGTAATTTACGGGTTGCAGCAGGAATGCGCCCGCTTGAAGGCGCTGTGGAGGGAGGTTGTAATTATTTGGTCCGAAATTATTCCAAGGCGGATTTGGAAGGGGCCGGGGAAATGGATCGGGAAAGAAAAGGCTAGAAAGAAAGTAAATAAGGCCATGGGAAAATTCATCCTCTCTTGTGGCGGTAAAACCCTTAGGCACAGAGAGATTGACGCCAAGGACGGCAGCTGGCACCGAAGAGATGGTGAACATCTATCGCCAAAGGGTTTGGAGGTGTTCCTACATAACATCAAGGGGAGTTTGCGGGAGGAATTAAGGTCAGAGGTCGCAGCTTTGGGTGGGCGTGTCGGCCCCAGAGGAGCCGGTGCCCGGCAGAGGGGCCTCCGGGTGGTGGAGCTGCCGCGCCAGCCAAGCTCAGGAGACGGAGAACGGGCAAGGACTTTAGGGTCCACCTGTCAGCTGGAGCCCCTAGAACAGCTCGGCAGGCTGGAGGCGCCGGCTGTAGGGCCGGGCCGGCCTATGCCCAATCAACGCTGGTAAAAGGCTGGGCGCCAGCTTTAGGGCTGGGCCTAAGCTGACCCTAGGGGCGGGAGGGGGAGGGAAGCAGCCCACCTTGGCTGAATGAGGATCTCCCCCTCCCATTTTACAGTGCTTTTGGGCGGGGGGAGGGAGCGCAGCAATTACTGGCTGCTGGGCAAGGATCTCCCCCCATGCACATGCTACGGGCAGGGGGAGGGAGCGCGGCCAATTGCTGGCCGATGGGCAAGGATCTCCCCCCCATTTCGCATGGATCCTGCTGGGCTGGCGGGCAGGCTGGTTGATTTTAACAGCGGGGGTTAAAATAAAGCTGTGACCTTTTCTTCCAACCTTGTGTGTTGTGACGTTATTTGGTTTAGCGTTACAAAGGAAGGGCGGCGCTTAAAGCCTTTATACTCTAAAATGATGCTCGTAACAATTTTTATTGTTGTGCTTCATGTTAGTTAATGTCCTCAAACTATAGAGATAAACATATACTGTTGAAATCATAGGAAAGAACAAAATGGCGCATGTATCAAAATGGATGTTATAATCTTCAATGTTTATAGTACTTAAGACACACCCCCTTTACATTTAACGTTACAGAAATGTACATTGGTCACGTACACTGATGTGATTCAGTTTATTATAATACTAGTGCAGTAGCTGACTAAAACAGTAATGTAGATGCATGGTTATCACTTAAACTGTAGTGTATATATAGAACAGAATGCGGTAGTGACGTACGTCGTACACTTACTATATGTAAATATAGTTAATGCTATAATGAGCAAACAGTATATTACCAACCAATAATCAAGAAGCAGCGCTGACACGTAATTAAAATAAGTATTTTCATGCACTTGTACAGCATATTTGCACTACATGATTACATACTACTGTATAAAAATGTAACACTTCTTCACTTAACATCTTATACTAACATATCCATATATGTAATAGGAACTGTTTTCACTCTGAAATCTATAGAACAACATGCATGCACTGGCACAGGGCAACTGCGCCCAGCAACAGTTCCAGCAGCACTTAATGAAGGTGTGTATTTCTGGTCCTGCACGTGCTCAGAGAGAAAAAAAAGCGGGCCCCGAAATAAACGCTTTAATACGGCTGAAAATACAGCCCTGGTGAGGGGCATTGTGGCGAACTATGATCAGCTGTATGGTCATTTATGAGGTAAGAATATTTATTCATTGATTATCTACCAAATTGTACTGCTATGATTATTCCTAAAATAATTTTAATATAGCTGATATAACACAAATCATGTATGTCATATTGAATACATGGCATTAATGTAAGTATCTAATGGATGTTATGTATGTATGTAAATGTCCTTCATGTATTTCAATATAGAATGCATGTAATACAGTAGATTGTAGAATATTATATTTATCAATACATGATCAGTTTGTCTTAAAACTGAATATTTGATTTCAGCACAAAATGTTTGTTATGTATATTCATTAATAATGTCCTTGCACCAGTAGTTGAAGGCCGGATGCAAAGTACAGTGACTTTACCAACATTATTGATCATTAATGTCAGAGTCATCATTGCTTATTACTATTGTAGGCTAGCGGTATGAATGTTACATTTAAAATATGCCTTTTTGTATAGTTATGTCTATGTATTTGAATAGCTCCTATTTTATACATACTGTCGCGGCCGAGTTTATTCTAACATTTACCCGGGCTCGGCCGCGACAGATACCGGGCGCGCGCCAAGGTGTCCCGTGCGCGCGCCGGAGCCTCGGAGGATCGGTCCTCCGATCGAGGCACCCCACTCCCCTCTCCGGGTCCACCGGAGCCCCCCACCGCCATCCCCCACATCGCGGGACACCAGGGCTCCCTTCGGTGAGCCTTGGGCACGCACGCCGTGCGCGCACGCTCCCGATGAAGCGTGACCGCGCATCGGTGACACGCGGCACGCCGAGGGGATTCGGCATCAAAGCCGGGAAACCTCGCGGCTTGCGGCTCTAGCCGCATTAGAATAAACTTGGTCGGTACTGTACATTAAACAACATCAATTGACGCATACACTGCAAATATCTATATCCATACTGTTCCGCTCCCTCTGTGTACACATACAACACATTCGCTATACACACACAAAATGGTGGTACACAAATGTAGTCAGGTTCCCCCCCCCTTCCGTGTGGACCCCCTCCTTGTACTCACTGCCGATCGCAGAGAGGTGTGGGGGGGGGCAGGTGAGCGAGCAGCGCGCCATCGCCGGGATGCGGCCGGTTGCTGGGGACGCGTGTGGGCCATTGCTAAGGCCGCGGTCACGTTGCGATGGTCCTGGCGGCTCACAGTGCAGGGCGTCGCCATTTTGCCCGGAAGAGTTGCGCATGCGCAGACAGGAGCGCGCGAACCCTAGCCTACCAGGGCAGGCTCGTGGAAGGGACTACAAGTCCCATGAGCCTCTGCACACCCCACGTGACGCCAGGGAGCCAATAGGGCTGGAGTATCTCCCTGCACAGAGGGATTGATACATTTTCGCGGGCTCGGAGCACGCTAGTCAGTGAGTGCCAGGAGCAGCTAGGGGAAGGAGGTAGGGTGCAGGAGTCAGTGACTCCCTGCACTAGCCCAGCAGCCCCCTAGGCCCCAGATAGCCCTGAGTCACCAGTAGCTGAGTGTTGTAGGGACAGGCCCCAGGTTAGGGACCCTGCACCTTACTATTAGAGTCAGTTAGGGACTCAGCAGAAGCTGCGTGTTCGTCCAGAGGGTTGGGCGCAGATCATCGTTGTTGCTGCAGAGGCCATCCGGGTGGGATCGCCCCGGACGGTAGTTCCTGTGTTCATCTGTCATCGGATCCTTTGCGAAGCTCCGTTGCAGGCCCGAGCACTCCAGGTAACTCTTATCAACAAGTGCACCAACGATCCTACATATTATTACTTTGGGACTAGTGGCTGCACAGTCACCCATATCTCCTCCCTTAAAGGGTGCGGGACATATTGCGTGGGTTCTTGGACACGGGGTGGGATCACCCGGTGTAGGGGGAAGCGTCTTGTGAGACGCAGTAGTCAGTGTCTCCTCCTGATAGGGACACCTGTTGCTTATCATAGTATATGTTATGCAGTAGTCAGTTCTGTTTCACCACTGTTGCTTAATGTGATTGTTTCCTCGGAGGGCCTCCTCCCACTCCGTTGGGATCTCTCTCAGGTGGAGGCGTTGCACAACGAGATCGCACGATATGTATGTACCCCAGACTCCCCAAGCGGAGGCTTAGGCTCCTGAGAGCAACACAGGTTACACAGCATGGTAGTAGCGTCTGTATTCACAGGGAATACCCGTTACACAAACAATACGAAACACACAAAGCAGCCATCAAAATCAAAATGGAGTTGTAACAGTTATCATAACCAGACACCCCACCCCTCCACACCACACCCCTCCACACCACACCCCTAATTGTAAATAATGTTCAATTCAAATGTTGCATTTATGGAGGGGAGGAGTCAACTGTTGCCTGTGAGTTCTTGACCAATCCCCTGTCCTGTCTCTGTTGTTCATAATGCTGATTGTCTGAAAGCAAAGACACTCAAAAATACACAGTGTAAACTGTTTGAATTTCGCAGATTCATGCATCATTACAACAAAGAACATTATGTAATCCTACTGCACAATTCATGTTGTCATTTGCTGCATACAGGGCAGGTTTTCAGGATATCACCAGTTCACCACAGATGCCTTAATTAGTGGCTCAGTATGAGTGATACATTAATTGAGGCAGCTGTGCACAAGTATGTACTGTAGTTTAAAAAAACATGCCCTGTTTGCGGCGTTTGAGGCCTGGTGTTGTGCATGTCTGTCGTAAAGCATTCTTGTCAATTATGTCTGTATTATTACAGCTTGTGACTATCATTCTACATTTTCACTATTCTGTATATCTTTCGATGTATACCCTTGTATGGTTTAGTTTGTGTGCCACACATGTCAGATAAAGTTGTTTTTTTACAATGTGTTCAATATCGCACTCATTTGAGCTAACTTACCAAAGAAGATAATTAATAGTAGTCCATTATTGTATTATATTTAAAGGCAGGACCAGTTCCACAATCCGACGACAATTATGGGAGGATATTCGACTATCTGTGTCAGCATGTGGCAATCAGGTCCGGACACACAAAAATTGTCGCAAACGTTTTGACGCTATCTGAAGAAATTTAAGGGAAACAATACAATTTGGGCGGAGCCATGCTTCCGGCACTGGAGGTGGACCACCGGCATCACCTGTAATATTAACACCTTTGGAGGAACAGTTGCGAGACAAATTGTTGCCAGTAGTAATATCTGGTTTGCCTGGTGATAGAGATATAGGCGTATATGAAGAAACTTTTCCATCAGGTCAATAATTTCTCAAGATTTAATGTTGTGTAGAAAAATGTTGTATATAATGTGACAGTATACAAATTGTATTGTAATGTTGTGTAATATGTATTTGTTTATAGGATATTGACAAACTGTACCAGAACCATTGCTGTGATGTTGTATCTTATCAATTAATTTCAAATAATCCTTAATTATATTAATTCTCAAATCTTATGTACTTACATACAGTTTTTTCCCTTTAGGTGCATTATTTGGACACGTGGAACATGTATCATATACAGATGTTATTAATGAAAATAAGGCCTAATACAATCATACCCATTTTATTCATCTTAACTATTCCCAGTTAAGCTTCTCTCACTAACAAAAGTGGTCTTGTCAAATGTATGTTTTTGTTTATTCATAGTTACACCTGTGCGTCACAATAGACAAGAAGAGGTGGGCACACCTGATTCTTCTTTGGCATCATCACTACTGGAAGGTGAGGCTATAATGTTATGATTATAGAATGTGTTCATTTGTAGGGAACCACAAACATATGTATGAACATGTTGCACATGTTGGTGATATGGCCATACTTATTAATAGCAACTTGACACATGATGTTGCACTCATAGAAATGTCACAAAGAGATAACAGGGTTTGTGAAGTTATGGCTCACAAATTAGCATGTCAAAATCATCAACCTTGCTACTATGTAAGGTCACTATGAATGTTAACGTCTCAAATACAAATATTCTTTCATTTCGTATGAAATGAATATATTGACTACACTAATGTTCGGATTTCATGTTCAAAATTAAATACTCACAAACTCTTTGTTATTGTAAAATATGGAGTATACTTGGTATAGTAACATTGATTTCAACATAGTGTATCTTTAATGTGCTTCAAAAGTCGGCCTATCACCACCATTCATTATGTTATAATATTACATGTTACCCATGTTTGCGCTAAATGTGTATGTAAACATTAGTTATGCTGTTGTGGCTGGCTCTGCCATGAAACGACAGTGGGCACAATAGTGTAGGGCACAGCACAGAAAATGCACGTCGTTTCTGCTTCACTATGCTTGCACCGTGCACGGGTCTTCTCTCTGCACACAGACACAAGCCACCCTTCTTGTCGTAAATTTTGTTCTTTTTTGCTCCACTGTGAAGAAGCATGGCTGTTTTGAACTTGCACTACAATATTAGTAGTTTGACGTGTGTGTGTGTCTGTGTGTGTGTCTTAGTGTTTGATGTCATTCATTTGTGCACAAAATGGTGGTTAAACAGTCTCCAAAAATTTGTGCTTGTGTAGTCAAAATGTTTTCACTTCCACTGTTGATGAGCGTTTTTAAATGTACACACACATCAAAATAAACACAGACATTTTGATGATCCATGGCACCCCAGTTGTGTGCCAAATTATGCAGGACAGCCTGTGTTCCTGCTTTCAGACTTGGTGATGTCACTGCTATCCCAGCCAGCAGCATAATGTAGCAAAGGAAAGATGTCACTATAATTTACACATTTGAATTTTAATGCAATCCCCTTACAAAATATGTAGATTATTTATGTTGCAGGGGGTGTCATAATAACTGACATTTATGAAAAGGGGTATGTGCATAATAATTTTCATCAAGCCACATGTAACCATTCACTCAATTAATCATGTTTAACTGTTGCTGAATAATGCCACATATAAAGTTATTTGTGAAAGGTTTTTGTATAGAATACTTTTTTTAATGTAAAATCTCATGATTTTGATCATCACATGGCGACATAAAAATACATGTTAACAATGTCAAATGTTCATTTAAATTTTTTTCTTTGATACATAGAGATTGAACGTCCTGATCATCAGAGTCCAGTATTAACAGAAGCACGTCAAGTACATCATGCAAGGAATCAACAAGACAGTTTGGCAGCAATTGATGTGTCAGAATCAAGGATGATTTTAATACAAAATACCCACCATCAGGAACTAATGGGAGTACACCAAACTATGGCATAAGAAATGCGGCAAATGAAAAATATCATCTTAAAAATCCCAAAAGAATTGCATATCATGAATATCACACTCAAAACTCTTGTAAACACTCTACTACAAGTGAATAATCTTCAACCAGACTCTACAGGATATGAAGGCCACTTAAGTGGCAACAATGAAGGCTCTTTCTATGCTGGAATTTTGTCACCAAAACTGAGGTGTTACATGTATCCAGTGATGATTTATCGGAATTAAGAAGCTTTAATCTTGAATCACCAACGATGGTTGAAGCAATGCAGACATCTAGTACAGGTGACAATCTTCAAGAGGCACCTAAAAGAAGGTAAAAAAAAAGAAAATTGTCAACTACTGAAACAGAAATAACTTCCCTTTGCTGTAAGACATTGTCAAATAAGGTTCAAGACTATCCCCAGGCACAAGGTACACCTGTCTTTAAGCAGCCACAAAGTCTTCAAGCCTATACCCAGGCACAAGGTACACATGTCTATAACCAGCCTCAAATTCTTACAGTGTCTACCCAGGCCCAAAGTACACCTGTCTTTACCCAGGCACAAACTGCACCTGTCTATAACCAGCCTGAAAATCTTACTGTGTCTACTCAGGCCCAAAGTGAACATGTCTTTACCCAGGCCCAACGTTCACCTGTCTTTACCCAGGCACAAACTGCACCTGTCTATAACCAGCCTCAAATTCTTAGTGTCTACCCAGGCCCAAAGTGCACCTGTCTATAACCAGCCTGAAAATCTTACTGTGTCTACCCAGGCCCAAAGTGCACCTGTCTTTACCCAGGCCCAAAGTGCACCTGTCTTTACCCAGGCACAAACTGCACCTGTCTATAACCAGCCTGAAAATCTTACTGTGTCTACCCAGGCCCAAAGTGCACCTGTCTTTACCCAGGCACAAACTGCACCTGTCTATAACCAGCCTGAAAATCTTACTGTGCTTACCCAGGCCCAAAGTGCACCTGTCTTTACCCAGACACAAACTGCACCTGTCTATAACCATCCTCAAATTCTTACAGTGTCTAACCAGTGCCAAAGTGCATCTGTCTATAACCAGAATAAAAATCTTACAGTGTCTACCCAGGCACAAAGTGCACTTGTCTATAAACAGCCTCAAATTCTTCTAGTGTCTACCCAGGCCCAAATGCACCTTTCTTTAACCAGCCTCAAATTCTTCCAGTGTCTACCCAGGCCCAAAAAGTGCACCTGTCTTTACCCAGGCCCAAAGTGCACCTGTCTTTACCCAGGCCCAAAGTGCACCTCTCTTTACCCAGGCCCAAAGTGCACCTGTCTTTACCCAGGCCCAAAGTGCACATGTCTTTACCTAGGCCCAAAGTGCACCTGTCTTTACCCAGGCCCAAAGTGCATGTCTATAACCAGCCTCAAATTCTTACAGTGTCTAACCAGGGCCAAAGTGCATCTGTCTATAACCAGCCTCAAATTCTTCCAGTTTCTACCCAGGCCCAAAGTGCACCTTTCTATAACCAGCCTCAAATTCTTCCAGTGTCTAACCAGGGCCAAAGTGCACCTGTCTATAACCAGCCTCAACATCTTACAGTGTCAACCCATGGCCAGAGTGCTGCAGCAATTGTTCAGACACAAAGTGCAGCAGTCATTACCCGGAAAACCACAACAAGTAAAAGAGGTGGTAAGCCACGAACAAATGAAAGTGAGCCATCAAACAGGCCAGTTACTCGTTCACAAATTAAAAAGAAAAAATTAAAAAAAATGTTATAATGAATATTGTTTTGTGTTGTTGTTCTTCTTCACACAAATGCTTTCATGTAGTCTTTCTGTTTCTTTTAAGTGTGTTGTGAATATGTATTTAGCTCAATTTCATAATAATTTGGGCATTAATACATGTAGCAGCATTATTACACATGTGTATTTAATGACATGTTCTACTTGTGTAAAGTAAGTGTATAATATAGAAATGTCCATACAAATGTAAGGCAACACTCATTTGCACATAGACTACTTTTATGCCCTACATCTCCAATTCAGGTTGGCTACATGATTGTTAATTATTTTTTTTACATACATAATTAGTGACTAAATATTCTAGTACACAGTGTACCAAAGTTGATACAGTTCACGGTAGTTGAAATTATTACAATACTTTTTTTGTGCTTTGCAAATTAATATGTACATTAAATAATAGTAGTCATAAAAGACAACATCCACACTTTAGGTATTAATGTCATTATCATTGGTACAACTAAAATGTTTGATGTTTGAATGTATGTGTCTGTGTTCTACATCTTGAAATGTGTTGATTGACTTACATGTATTATGAATGTGTGTGTATATATATATATATATATATATATATATATATATATATATATATATATATAAATATATATGTGTGTGTGTGTATATAAATATATATATATATATACTAGCTGATATACCCGGCGTTGCCCATGATGTAATGTTCTGGCTCCCCCATCCTCCCTCTCAACTCCCTTCCCCGGCTCTTCACAGCTGTTCAGGCTTCCCCCCCCCTCTCTCCTGACTCCCTCCCCCCCTCTCCTGACTCCCTCTCTTCCCGACTACCTCTCTTCCCCCCCTCAGCCCCCCTCTCTCCTGACTCCCTCTCACCCCCTCTCTCCTGACTCCCTCTCCCCCCTCTCTCCTGACTCTCTCCCCCACCCTCTCTCCTGACTTCCTCCCCCCCTCTCTCCTGACTGAATACCACCCCCCGCCTGTCCGCTGTGCTCCGCCATCTTACAGCTGCAAGAGGAAGGGGGTCCTTCCTGAGGCTGCCTGCCCCCCCGCCGGGGAGGGTGGGAAGTGAGCGGCGGGGAGGGAGGGAAGTGAGCGTTGGCGGCTGGGGCATATAGATTACCAAGATGACCAAGTTTGGAGTTTTTCAATCCGTGCAATCAAAACGTGTGCATAACCATATTGTCACACTGAACTGCAACAATATTGTTCATAACTGACGAATAAAAAAAATAATACAGTTCTCTTACAGTTCCTATGGTAATAAACAAGAGATACATATCATCATACTTCCCGATGTAATCATTTCCCAGCTCAAATTACTGTTGTACATGACATGAAAATCACATGCATACTACTTTGCATGTAAAATAATGCCCGACATTGACAGGATGTCAACAGTGTATTAATGTTGTATACATAGATGTTCCATCTCCTGGTTTGATTTGTGGACTTGATGTATCCCCGGGTGTATCATCACATAGTGCACAGTTCAGTCAACCACTAGCAAGAAATGACACACCAAGCCATGTACCTCTTGTCGCCGCACAAAATACTGTTCCTGCAATAGAGCTTGCTGAAGATCGATTGTTACAGAGCCACGTTACCCGGCACCATGAAATGCTTGATGTGCAGGAGGGAACGGTAGCTGAAATCTGCAGCATTAAAGACATTTTACATGACAATAAAGTGGAGCTGAAACTTATAAATCGGTCGATGCCATCGATTGCAGCAAGTTTCATCGAACACAACCGTTGTCGGGACGGCAAAACAGATTGTGCTGCAGGAAGGCCTACTTCCGACATGGGGCACATTTGATTCACCGGCGTTCTCCACAGAAACATCAGTAGGCCAGTCTCAGACAAACCAAGGACCAACTGCCATCACCACATATAATTCCCCCCGTGGCTGAAATTATGCAACCCTCTGTTAGCACACTTTGCCCAAATAGCACAGAACCAAAAAAAATTTTAAAACTCTGATTTGTCATGTGCTGGAACATTACAGACTTCTGTTCCACACTCTTTTATTCCCACACCACCAGTGACACAACTTGCCTCAATGACTCAATCCATCCTCAGGGGCATAATGAAAGTGCAGCAAGTGTTGCTGAGCGTGCGCACGTTCAACAATTTCCTTTTTTTTCCCACACCAGCAATTCTTTCACACACCTAATGCCCATGGTTACCCCCAGCAGGCACTAGTCAGCCCACAAACTTTACAATCCTCCCAGCATCAGGCAGGCCAATTTGTCTGGCAACCGTATGCACACCATCCACAGCACCACTTTGTTGAGCCTAACACACACCAGCAACCACAACATGTCGTTAATGCATCTTATGAAGGGTATCCTCAAATGTCATCTCCCCAAATGTACAACAATTATCATCAGCAGACACAGCAGTCCGTACAAGGGAAAAATGTGCAAAACCTTGATTTGTTTAAAGGAATTGATCATCAATCTCAGGCTGAACAAATGAAATGTCAAGTTAAGCAGCTTCAAAATGAAACGACAGATCGTATTCACGATGAGCATCAGCCACAACAAGATACTACTGTACAAGCTGAACAAAAGCCACAGCACCCATCCATACTTAATGAACAAGAACACCAGGCAGAGCGTGAAGTCATCGCCAGTGTACCCCAAAAATGTAAGTGTCACATCTTCGCGAAAGCGTTGTGGAAGAGGTGCTAAATCCATATTGCAAAGTAAAAGCAGGCCTTCAACAAGATCTCAAAAATAATCATACAAATAAATACAGAATATGAGTTACATCACCGTTTCATTGGTGTACATCAGGCATGCACACCTCCAGTCTTCGAGGGCCGCAACCAGGCCAGGTTTTAAGGATATCCCAACGTAAGCACATCTGGCTGAATTACTGGCTCAGAATGACTGAGCCACTAATTGAGCCAGCTTATCTTATCTTGTGATATGCTGAAAACCTGGCCTTTTTGCGGCAATCGAGGACTGTAGTTCTGCTGACCTGGTGTACATCATTATGCTATACAGTAGTAGAATTTGTGTCAAGCATGCACATTTTACTAATAAATATACCCATAGGTGGCACGTGAATATAATATGTTTGCTATTAAGACTGATGCCATATTAAATTAAGCAAATTATTTATAAACTGTAAATATGATGACTCACTCAAACATCAGTCTCAATAATGTGATGTTGTGGCTGGAAACGTTTCGAAATGTTTCATAATGACCGTAACATTTACATATTATTTTAAAGAAATAACATGTATTCTTTGTGTTTGAGTTGCAAAGGTGCATTATCTGTGAACTATGTGACACACAGACGTGTACACATGAATGTAATTATGTAACCCATGTCCAGAGGTTAACTAAGTGCATGTGTTAAAAGAGCAAATTCATATTGCACCTGTTATGCTATATAAAGAAGAAATATAGAACTGTGGGGCCTATGCAGAGAGCTGCGTTCAGCAAAGTCACCATGGAAATAAAATAGCCAAAGTATTCACATTTTAGTTTCCGTATGCAGGGCACTCCGATTCCCTTGCCGACACACATTTATAATCTGGCGTGATTTATTTGGCGTGAATCTAGCCATGCAGATCTGCGCGTTTTTGGCTCAGCAGTAAGCTTGTTTTTGTTGACGACCAAACTCAAGCGCGTCTCTCGCGAGACCACGAGCTGCTGTTTCTGACAGTAGCGAAATCTCCTCAGCCAGCGTCACTGTCATTTTGTCGTGCTCTCTGATAGTCTGGCATAGCAATACTTACTGATTGCACCATATAGCTGATATAGTTTACATACACACGGCCCACAGTTGGTTTGTGTGTCAGCTGTGTGTGTAATTCTTCAAAAGCTCTTTTGTTCTGTGAAGCTTACAGTGTTCAATATAGATTTTTGTGTGTGTTGTAATTCAGTGATACTTTTCTGACACAACAATGGACCGTAATCAAGCGTGGAGTGGCACTATGGCTGCTACTGAAGCAGTGATGTCTGTTGTTGCGAGTGGTGCTGCAGTGCACAGTGTTGCTGTTGCTGGAGTATCTCGAGCACCTCATGTAGTTAGTGTTGCACCAGGTGTAGTAGGAGTTTATGGTGGCGCAACAGTGGCTGGATCTTCTCGGGTGATTGGAGGTGCTGGAGTGAGTGGTGGAGTGACTGGGGTTGCAAGTGGTGCAGTTGTGGAGAATGCAGGTGTGACTGGTATAGTGAGTTGTGCATCTGGGGTGCGTGTTGATGCAGGGGTCATTGTTGTGCGTGTGAGGGGAGGTTGTGTGCGTGTGAGGGATGGTGGTGTGCGTGTGAGGGGTGGTGGTATGTCAACTAGAGGAGGTATGTTCAGTCGAGGAGTAACGGATAGTAGTGGCGCAAAGGTGAAGCGTGCAGCTAGGGGTAGAGGTCATAGTACTGTTAGTCGTAGTGCAATGGTGAGTGCGGGTGGGATGTTGACTTTGGATTCCAGTGGCAGTTTTGCTGAAAGTGTTCCTGCTCATTATGGAGAAAGTGCACTTTTAATGCAGTCCCTTGAAGATGAGGAAGGAGAGAGCAGTAATGTTCAAAGCTCTGTGCTTGGCAGTATCCCTCTGAGTCCTCAATTAAAAAAAAGAAATCTAAAATTCAACGACGAGGAGAACAGAGTGCTTGTCACATGTATAGTGGAGCATTATATTTGGCCAGTTAGCAGGTAACAAAATACAGTGCTACAAATTGCATTCAATATCTATATGTCAAGTAAATGTTTTGTTATTGTTCACAGGAATGATTTCTGACAATTCACACACTTTTCTAGTTTACATGTTGACTGCTGACCTATAACAGTGTGATCATCCATTTTGTGAACAGCTGCCATTGTTGACAGTTTTGTGAAATGGAGACAAGTTGTACAACTGTGTAAACACGACTGTTTCACTAATGCTAACACATATTATGGAAATATATCGATAGACACAGTAACATTACTGTACCGATACAGATTATCTGAGTTAACATTACAAAATTGTCAAGTACATGACAACGTAATACATGTAAATGATGAAGCATATATTCTTGTCAATTTGAAGGCAAAACCTTGTCCTTGATAAAGAGACAATGCTGGGAAAAAATACGATTATTAGTTTCGGGATGTGGTAAGCAGCAGCGAACACATGACAATTGTTGTAAATGTTTTGACGATATCAAACGGAAATTAAAGCAAAAGATTCAACTATGCCTTTTACTGTACATGCACGTGAACATAAGCAGACAAACAAAAAAAGTTTTATTTGTAATAATAGTCAAGAAATTTTTTAAATCAAACAATATATAAACTGCTACACAATCTTTGTCATTTATGTTTTAGAGTGTCCCTGTGGGCTACAATATGTAGGGAAGACTACTAGACCCATTAGGACACGTATCATTGAACACCTGAGTAACATTAGACGCGGAATTCTCACACATAGTGTATCAAAACATTTAGCTAAATATCATAACTCTAACCCAGATTATTTAAAATTTATTGCTATTGAAAATGTCAAACAGCATTGGAGGGGACGTAGCAGAGAAACAGACCTCAGTAGAAGAGAAATGTATTGGATACATAAATTAAATACACTTATTCCGCATGGTCTTAATGCGGATTTTGAAATAACACCCTTTTTGACTACTTAGTCCTGTCATTCAATATGTTTGCTCTCCTACCACGCCTCTGCTGCGCCTCTGCAATGTCCACAGTATTTTTACTAACTATAATTATTGGCACTTTATACTTCGTTCTACCTCATTGACAACTTTTTACTGTTTGCACTTTATTTATTGTTTAAAAATATATTAATATATTCTTATTTATTCGTATCTATCCAGCTATCTGTTTGCTCTCCTTGCCATTTTTTAATTGACTTTTTTTAACCATTAACTTGTCCACTATGCTAATGTGCTTTGAATTTAATCCCACTAATGCCTGTTTTTCATTCCCTCTCTCTCTCTCCTCTCATCGCGTCATCCCTACTGCTGCGACACACTTTATTTGAGCAAATGACCAGTTTGTACCTGGCAGATACCTGGAATGCGCCGCTCCTCACCTCTGACAATCCCCGTTGCGTTTGCCTTCCCAGCCACGGTTCATGCCTGGCTGACGGGGGCCTGATCTGTTAAATAATGATCAGGATTTAATAGGCTGCAATGCTTCGCGTGTCCACCAGATGGCATAAATTCATGAATTGTAATGCAGTATATATATACAGTACTGTATATACACAGTATATACACAGTATATATATATATATATATATATATAAATATATATACTGTATAACAACAACCCCTATAACCCCTAACATACAGTACTGTACACATACAGTACTGTATATGCACATACATAAATGATACTATGGGCCGGCGGGGGCGAGATGTGTTTGCAGCAGAGAGAGATCCGCTGCTCTCTCTCTGCGCAAACATCGGCACATTAAAAATTATTTTAAATATATTTTTATTGATAGTGTAGATGTGCAGGGGGTCTCCGGAGCTGAACCGCACTGGTTTCAGGTCGGGGGACCCCCTGCTCCCCGAGATACAGCCCCCTTTATGAGGTGCCGGTATCCCTCTGCTTGGTTTAAAGGGCCTGATCATGTGATCGCGGCCTGTAAACCAAGCAGAGCAGAGGGATACCGGCACCCCCTAAAGGGGCCTGTATCTCGGGGAGCAGGGGGTCCCCGGACCTGAAACCAGTGCGGTTCTGCTCTGGAGACCCTCTGCACATGTACAGTATAAATAAAACACATATATAAATAAACACTCGTTCTTTACCATAGCGGCTATGCGCTATGGTAAAGAAGCAGCATTTCTGTATTTTTAATAATATTGTACAGTGAGCAGGGGGTTCCCTGAGCCAGAAATCTAAACTCAGGGGGCCCCCTGCTCCTGCTAAATATTATTAAAAATACAGAAATGCTGCTTCATTACCATAGCGGAAGCCGCTAAGGCAATGAAGGGGTTAACTCACCGTGCCCGCTTTATTGTGGGTAGCGGGGGTGCGTGAGGGGGGTATTTGGCCCTTGGTGTGAGTTTGAGGCTTGCGGGGGGGTTGCGGGTGCACTTAACCCCTTCACGGCCGTAGCAGTTAATACCGCTACGGTCATGAAGGGGTTAAGCCCTCCCGCTACCCCCCGCAAGCCCTAAACAACCACCGTTGGGGCTAATACCCCATTCACCCACCCCCACTACCCACAATAAAAAAAATACACACACAGCAGCCGCCAATAAATAAAGAAATAAATCGAAATAAATAAATAAATGACTATAAATACATTTGAAATACATTTTTATTGATAGTGTAGATGTGCAGGGGGTCTCCGGAGCTGAACCGCGTTGGTTTCAGGTCTGGGGACCCCCTGCTCCCCGAGATACAGCCCCCTTTATGAGGTGCCGGTATCCCTCTGCTTGGTTTAAAGGGCCCGATCACGTGACCGCGGCCTGTAACCCAAGCAGAGGGATACCGGCACCCCCTAAAGGGGCCTGTATCTCGGGGAGCAGGGGGTCCCCAGACCTAAAACCACAGCGGTTCAGCTCCGGAGACCCTCTGCACATCTACACTATCAATAAAAATGTATTTTAAATGTATTTATTTATATTCATTTGTTTATTTAGATGTATTTATTAATTGTGCTGCTGCTGCAAGTCCTAAACTCACACCAAGGGCTAAACACCCCCCTCACCCCTGCTACCCCCAATAAAAAAAATTCACGCACAGCAGCCCCACAATTAATAAATAAATCTAAATAAATAAATAAATGAAGAGAAATAAATATATACTGTATATATATACTGTATATATATACAGTATATATATAATAACAATCCCTATACATATACAGTATATACTGTGTATATATATACTGTATACATACATACATATATATATATATATCTATATATACACACAATATATACACACACATGATGAACCAATATACAAATACATGTAGAATGGTTATCAAAATCATACTGTCCTACAAATAACGCTTCTCTATACAGACAATAATAATAATCCATTTAATAATCCTAACTGATCTTACAATATAAAACATAACATTCCAATCCACACAGTACATTGCATTTACATTGTATAAATGATGCATAAAATCTATGCTAACTACGGAGCCTGAGGAAGCCCATAGGGCGAAACGCGTTGCTCGAAATCCCCCAGCCTTTTTTACTTTTTGCGGCCACCGTCGGGAGCAGGACAAGGAAGTACAGAGCTCCATCCGGACACGGAGCGAGCTACTGCAGCACCTCGAGCCCTGCTAAAGATCCCATAGAGACTGGCCTTTAACCCCATTCCACACCGCAGCTCACTGGTTGAGCAAGCGGGGGGTCTGTTGCATATCCCTGTTTTATACCCTTGTTTATTGTTTAAATAAAGACTATTAGCCTTGACTCGCTGGGCTCACTATTTTATTAACTTCTGGGAGGAACCAACACGGGAGACGGCTACCTATTTTTCACCCTAGGACGATAGACACAACCAAAGATACCATTCCAAGTGTGCACTCACACTTGGCCGAGTGAGTAGTAATACTTTGAATTATCTTTTTTATCCCCTTCATCACTTGCCACTGAGTCAAGTTTTGCCATTTGGAGCAGTGGGATTACCCCTGGGAGCCTAAAGATACCATACCTTAGAGTGCACCTACACATGCCTGTGTGAGTGTTTGGTTATATTTATCACCTCTGGTTATATTGTTCCCCGAGAATTTGCACTTGTTTGTTCATATTCTGTTCCTATTTCCATGCATTTATTTCGAGGGTGATACCGCACACAAGAAAAAGGAGAGAAAAAGCACAGACGAGAGACGGAGACCGAACCTACAGGACAAAGAAGGTGACATCACACCAATAAAGAAAGAAAGGAAGAGCCCAGACGAGAAGCAGAGATCGAATCCATAAAGAAAAGAAGCTAGGACGCAAAGATACCTTGATGCTCAAGCATTCGCACAAGGCCGTGTGAGTGTTTGAAACTATTTTAGATTTATAACACCCACCTCAGCACTTCAGAGTCATACACACCTGAATCAGATTGTACCATACTTTATTATTCCACCAGTGCTCCCCCATTCCCTTCTTTTGTCGCCTAAACATCCAGTCATACCTACGTTATATCTCCTGCCTAAAATTCACAAAAACCTTTCCCACCCCCCCGGGAAGACCTATCGTTTCAGGCATAGGAGGGTTGTGCGAGCCCATTAGCCGTTTCCTTGATGCTTTTTTGCGCTTATCTGTAGAAACCTTTCCATCTTACCTCAGGGATAGCATGGATATACTTTCACGGCTGGATAATATTTTTGTTGAAAAGATACCATTCTAGTTACATGTGACGTAGAAACACTCTATACGTGCATCCGCCATGAAGATGGCATTTATGCCTCAAAATTTTTCTTATCCATGCAGAACCTGAGTGTCAATCTTACAAATACATAAATACAACTTTTGGATTTTGTTCTTAAACTTAAAGTGATTTGTTACCGGCGCTAACCACACCCAATCTGTGATTAAATAGTGCACAAAAATAAAATTCAAAATAATTGTGTCAAGGTGATCACTGATCAAATTCTCAACCTTCCAGGAATATGTACAGATTCCTTTCAATAGTAGCTTGTCCGGGATGGGAAGGGAGCGAAGATAGCAGGGATACACCATGAAAAATAAAAAATAAAAGCATACAATAGTGCAATAAGTTTTTTTCAATCTGGATAAAGCATGTATGTCTTGGTTCTATAGCAATGCCTACTTACAGCAGGTCAAATAGTAAACCGCATTGATCTACACAATAGGTAGAAAGGTGTCAGGATCTTCAGGAACAACAGCCTTGGTTTACAGCATATGATATCAGCACCTCAGCTCAGACGTCAGGAGATGTGAGAGGATCAAAGGCATGCAAAAGAAAGGCAGACCATAGTGTCGATCGTGCATAAAATTTATAAATAAAACAACAACAAAACTTAGGAATCGTACTCACAATGTGTACATATTCAAAGTTCACATAAGGTTTTACTTGAGGCAGATGGAGTGCCGGCTCAGTGTGGAACAGCTCACCGGGGATCTTCTCCTTAACTCACAGCAGACCGGTTGGGAGATGGCGTCTGACGTCACATCCGCTGTAAGAGTGACGGCATCCGGTCTTGGAGGGGAGCGGTGGGGGAACTCGGCAACTCTGGAGCCTTCAGTGAAAAGAGCAGCTGCAGCAATGAACGTGGCTCTACGCGTTTTGTTGTGCTAGACAACTTCCTCAGGAGCAATGAATAGTTCTCTAATGAGTTGTGGATTTATATATGCTGAACAATTAAACAAATAAGCAATTAAACAATTTATTATGACAATTTTATAATTACTGAATGAATTTAAAAGGCACATAACTCAGTGTTCAAAACGGCGCAAGTGATACAATTAAGCATTTAAAACAACATCTAAGTGAATAAAAAATAGGGATCTAATCATGACAATAAGCTAATTACTTATAGGGAGCCATAGCTGATTGGGTCTTGTGTACTCACAAAGCAACGAGGGAGAAAGAGGGGAGAAGAGTATAAGAATGAATTAGTGACATGTAAATGTTGATTAAAATATGCACTTTTATACATCAAGAGTATTAAAAAATAAATAAAATAATAGTACATATAAAAACCTTTTATTCGTTTAATAAGTGACCCAATACTTCATAGTTAAAAAAGAGAGAGAAAAGCACCTGACATGTAACTGAAGAAATAATGTCAGTGGGAGAGGTCGCAGCAAAGAGATAAGAGGTCCGAGCAAACAGTGCATTAGATGAGAAATGGGATAATCTCAAATTCTGCATTAAGCCCATTGGGCATTAAAGTTTTTAATTTATGTATCCAATACATCTCACGTCTGCTCAGATGTACATCTCTGCTGCGACCCCTCCAATGTTGTTGCACATGTTCGATGGCAGTAAATTTTAGACCTTTAATATTTGAATTGTGATACATACATAGCAAAATGTTTAGACACACTATGTGTTAGTATGCCTCTCCTAATGTTGCTGAGGTGTTCTACAATACGTGTTCTGATGGCTCTTTTAGTTTTTCCCACGTATTGTAGTCCACAGGGGCATTCTAATAGGTATATGACATAGTCACTGTGGCAATTCATATATTGCTTTATTTTGAAGTGTTCTTTATTTACATTACACATAAAGTTCTTTTTGTCTTTCTGTTTGTGTTCACATGCCTTGCACGTTGTACAACCAAAAAAGCCCTCCAACTTTTGGAGCCATCCTTTGTTTTTTGTTTCTAACTTTTTTAAGGCACTTGGAGCAACGATACTTTTTAGGTTTTGTGCTTTTTTGAAGATTATTTTTGGGTTCTCTGGAAGTGTAATGTTTAAAATTGGGTCACTCTTTAAAACATGCCAATGTTTTCGGATAATTTTGCCAATATTATTGGCGTTTTTATTATAAGTTGTCAGAAAGGCTGTGTCAAATGCATTATTTTTTACTAATGGAGTTATTTCTTTTCTAGGTTCCAACAAATCTTTTCTATTCAGATTTTTCGCTTTATTGAATGCAGTGTCTAGAATTTCTTTCCTATAATTTTTTTGTGTAAAGCGTGACTCCAAAGTTTTGCACTGTTCTTCAAATACAGTTTCTTCCGTGCAATTCCAACGCATTCTTCTAAATTGGCTATAGGGGACATTGTCCATCCACTGATGATGATGACAACTCGAACGTAAAGATATAGTTATTACTGTCTACATTTTTAAAAAACGATTTGGTTTTAAGAAGACCCTCTTCAATATATATCACCAGATCTAAATAGTTAATCGAAGACTTACTTGAATTCGAGGTGAATTGTAAATTCATTGTATTGTTATTCAGACCTGCTATATAGTCATCTAAGTCTATTTGGTCACCCTGCCAAATTAAAATAATGTCGTCAATGTAGCACCGCCATAGGACAACACCCTCCCCCAGCATGCCATTGGGCCAGATGGTTTGGTCCTCCCAAAAACCCATAAATAGGTTTGCATAGCTGGGGGCGAATTTCGTTCCCATGGCGGTGCCACACTTCTGTAGATAAAAGGTGTCCTCAAACAGAAAGAAGTTTTTTTCCAAAATAAAAGCTATGGTTTCCAGAATAAAGTCTGTCTGAGATGTGTGCAATTCTGGATCTCTATCTAGAAAGTATTTCACAGCTTCACAACCCAAAGTATGTCTAATGGATGTATATAACGAAGACACATCTATGGTGGCTAGGATGTAGTCCTCTTTCCAAACTATTTTGTCTAATATCTGTAGTATTTCTGTTGTGTCTTTTAAATAAGACTTAAGATGTTTGACATAATCTTGTAAAAAGGAGTCTATGTAGGCAGATAGATTTGAGGTGAGGGAGTTTATCCCGGAGATGATTGGTCTTCCCGGGGGATTTACAAGACTCTTATGAATTTTAGGAAGTAAATAAAAGATGGGAATTAGCGATGTTTCATTAAATAAAAATTTGAACTCCTGATCTGATAGAATTCCTGAGTCTTTCCCCTTATCTAATAGTAATTTCAATTCAGTAGTGAATGTTTTTATTGGATTTCTCTTCAGAATTTCATAGGTTAAAGGGTCTCCCAACAGACGGTAAGCTTCTTTCAGATAATCTTCCCTATTCATAATGACAACTCCCCCACCTTTATCAGCTTGTTTTATGATAATATTTGGGTTTTCTGTTATCTCATCTAGTGCTAGTTTTTCTTCTTTTGTTATATTGTTCCTAATTTTGGATTTGGTAGTTTTAGTCAAATTTTCAAAATCTTTAGTAATTAGATTATAGAAGACTTCCAAATAGTTTCCTTTGTAGTAAGTAGGATAAAATGTAGACTTATTTCTTAAATTGGAGTGCTTAAATTTTTCTGGTTCTTTAAGAACCGGCGGATTTAAATTTGTTTGTCTTGAGACAGTATCTTTGCTTAAAAAGAACCTTTTGACAGTTAATTTTCTGAGGTATTTGTTGGCATCTGAAAAGAGCTCAAAGTTATTAGGCCCTGTGGTCGGCGCAAAGGATAATCCTTTTGAAATTAAATTTTTCTGTGGTGCAGAAAGTGTAATTGAACTTAAGTTAAAAATGCTACTATTTTCTTTAGTCTATATGTTTTACTCTTTCTTTTTTCTTTCCTCTCCCCCGTTTACCTCTTTGTTTATTTCCCCTTTGGGCTGAGAGAGTCTCTCTTCGATCTCCTGAAGTGGGGCAAAGGAGTTTGGTACAGTATTTCCCAAATTTTGAGAGGGTCCTCTAGCTCTAAAAAATCAATTGATCCTGTTGCTCCAATAGGGGAACGTGATCTACTAGTTTGGTGCTTTCTTCTAGAATGACTTCTATCTCTCTCTTTTCTCCTTTCCTCTCTTTCTCTTCTTAGTTCTCTTTCTCTTTTTAGTTCTTTTTCTTTGAGATGCTCTCTTTCCCTTACTTCTTTATCTCTTAATTCTCTCTCTCTAAGATCACTCTTGGCATCTTTTGATCTTTGATATTCTCTTTCTCTTTGAGTTTCTCTCTCTCTATACAATTTCTCACTTTGTTCTTTTTCTCTTAACAGTTCTCTCTCTCTATTTCTCTCTCTCAGACGTTCCCTCTCTCTATCTCTCTCCCTCTCTATTCTCTGTTCTCTCTCTTTTTCATGAGCTCTGTCTCTCTGGTATTCCTGTTCTCTGTGGTATTCCTTATCTCTAGAACTTTTTGTATCTGTATTAGATGCATATGGTCTAGATGAAGTATTAGATTTAGAATATGTGTTATCAGGTCTAGAGTCTCTATTTCCTTTCCATTGTGGATTAGGTCTATGATGAATATTAGTATTGGTGTTTTCCCTATTATTAGAACTATTAGTGGAATAAAATTTATTTTGATCAGAAACTCTAAAATGATGGTCTCTTTTATAATTATCTGGTTGATAATTCCCTTTCTTTTTTTTCCATTCTTTTTGTTCTCCTCTCTGATAGTCTATTTCATCTCTTGTAAATTTAGTAGATTTATTAGTATAATGATCATTTTCTAATTTGTCTATTTTCCTCTTCAACTCACGGTCTTTTATCTTAAATTCTGCCGTGTCTTCTAAGTGTGCTAGTTTTTCTTCTATAATGGTGACATCGAGATCAATAATTTTTAACTTTTTCTTATGTTGATTGATTAAGGATTCCATTAGGTCAAAAGAGCATTTATCTATAGTGGCATACCAGTTTTTAACAAAATCTTCAACATCTAAATTAGAAGATGGATTTTTTTGAAATTCGCAAGCCTCTAGGAATCCTATTACAATCAACATATTTATTAAGAAAACTTAAATCAAGCCATCTTCTGGTATCTTTAATTAACAGTTTATCCAGTTTGTGGAATTCTTCTTCTAATAAGCTATGTGTGATAGGTGATTGTGTGGTGGTGTTATCATTAAAATTAAAGTGTAACTTTCTAGAGTGTCTTTTCTCAAAAATATTTGGTGAAACAATATCCATAGTGAGTTTAAACTAAACACAGTGTGAAAGCAGCCACCAAATCAAATACAGCAAACTAAGTAAACTTAAAGTGATTAAGAAGATCCCCGGTGAGCTGTTCCACACTGAGCCGGCACTCCATCTGCCTCAATTAAAACCTTATGTGAACTTTGAATATGTACACATTGTGAGTACGATTCCTAAGTTTTGTTGTTGTTTTATTTATAAATTTTATGCACGATCGGCACTATGGTCTGCCTTTCTTTTGCATGCCTTTGATCCTCTCACATCTCCTGACGTCTGAGCTGAGGTGCTGATATCATATGCTGCAAACCAAGGATTTTGTTCTTAAACATAATTATTTTGTATTTAAAAATACATATTATTTACAGATCAGGGGAACGGCTATGGGTGCAACATGCGCACCCTCCTATGCAAATTTGTTCCTGTGGTGGTGGTAACGTGAAGAGGTCTTTTCAGATGCAAACAGCGAGTTCACGTCTCATGTGCTGTTGTGGTTGAGATACATCGATAATATTTTCATACTCTGGCAGGGCACGGAATCCCTGCTGAGGCAGTTCATCGATGTTCTCAACCACAACAGTATCAATGTCAAGCTCACTTTTTTATCTAGCAAAACTAATGTGAAGTACCTGGATCTTCGCATCACTATTGGTTCTGATGGACGTCTACTAACGGATATCCACCGGAAGGCGACGTCCACCAATACCATATTACACGCGGATAGTTTTCATCCCTCCCATCAGATTAGGGGGATACCTAATGGAGAATTTGTTAGGCTCCGTCGTAACTGCTCAACATTGGATATCTATAACACATGTTATTCAGAGCAAGAGGTTATAGTGAATCAGCAATTAAACGGGGTTGTAATAACAGCTATAAATTGGAGAGACAGCTACTGTTGCAACCCAAACCCAAAGCAATACCTACTAGGACGATTCGGTTCATCGGAACCTATAATAACAAATGGAATAGTCTTAGAGGTATTCTCCAAAAACATTGGGGTATCCTCCTGGCAGATCAGGATCTCCGTACTGTCCTAGGTGATAGGGTTAATCTCACGAGTAGAAGGGCACCCAATTTGAAAAATATGCTAGTGAGGAGTCACTATACCATTCCACCGGTATCTACTTTTCTTAATCAAGCCAATCTTAAGGGTTACTTTAAGTGTGGACACTGCTCTGCCTGCAGATATATGAGGCAGACCAGTGTTTTTCATAACTCGAAGGGAACTCGAGAATTTAAAATCTTTCATTTTCTCAATTGCAAGTCTAAGAATGTTATTTACCATTTTAGCTGTCCCTGTGGATTGATCTACATTGGGATGACCACCAGGGAATTTCAAGTAAGGGTTCTTGAGCATACACGGAATATTAAAAATGCAACTAAAGATCTGGCATCTTTTAAAAAAACTACAGGGTGGCTTGCCCTGCGAAATGGATTCTACAGAATTGCAGGTCTTCCATGTGTTCTGGGAGCCATAGACTGCACCCATATAGCATTAACACCCCCAAATATGTATGAACATGTGTTTCGTAACAGGAAACACTACCACTCCCTTAATGTCCAGGTCATATGTGACCGTAAAATGAACATTATGAATGTGGTAGCCAGATATCCTGGATCCAGCCACGATGCATCTATATTGAAACATTCTTCAGTGTTCAATGCTTTTCAAACTGGATATTTCCCAAATGGATGGCTTGTGGGTAAGTGTGTGCCATGGAAGGTCACTATTGAAATGGCTGTGTTGCATGTTTATGTATGTAGTATTTGTTAGTGTAAGTAACAAAAAAATATGGTAACGATATCACAAGTATACAATCATACCTTAATGTTTTGCAATTGTTAGGTGACTCTGGCTATGGAGTACAGAATTGGCTGCTAACACCGCTGCTGAACCCTACCACCTTGTCTGAGGAGCGCTACAATGCTGCGCATATCTCAACTCGTTGTGTAATAGAAAGAACTTTTGGCCTTCTTAAAAGTCGCTTTCGTTGCTTGGACAAATCTGGAGGAGCATTGCAATACAAGCCGGAAAAGGTGTCAAAGATTGTCATCTGCTGTTGCATCCTTCATAATGTAGCGTTACGTCACAATTTGAATTGCGTTGTGTCAGAGGGTTTAGAGGACGATGTTATGGAAAATCATGCTGGTGACCAGGAGCACACAGCAAGTGGAGTGGAGACTCGCAGACATGTCATAGAGACGTATTTTTAAGGTAGTCATAGCACAGAATATGTTGTAATGTTTTCAAAAGAAAATCTTCAGCCTCTGTTAAATAATTTTTTGTTTCATTTTTTCGCAGCCTAACCAATGGAATTGTACATACAACCTTTCCGTTCCGTGTGTATCTGGACACTATGGCCCTATCTGCTCTACTGAGCTTGGTCCATTTCTTGCCCTGTGCTTTTCCTGGTATGTAGGTTCTTCTGGGGCCAAATCCTGGTATAATATGGAGGGTCTGGCAGGCGTTACAATACCAAACTGTATTTCTCTAACCCTTTTCCTGAGTGCTTCTGCTACCTCCTCTGTGATAAAAGTTCGCTCATCCCACCAGTGGTCAACCGTTTCCCCACCGATTAACACAAATCTAGTGCGTTTCATGGGCACAGAGTATCCTTGGAATAGGGGATCCCACCATTTGCGTGTTGTGCATTGGGATACTATGGAGGAAGCGGTCTCATCCTCTGTATCTACCCTAGAGGACACACCAGAAGTCCCAGAGGGACAGGAGAGAGAGCTGATAGATTTGCCCTAAACATCTCCTGATATGAAGTGGAGTTCTTTACCGGAATCCTACTGGAGGCAGGAATTTCCCCCTCTGACCCCTCATCTGATTCCAACCAGTCCCGATAGTCAGTAGATGGTTTGGGGATCTTCTTCTTACCCACTGACCCATGGTGACTGTGTCGGGAACTTGAACTAGATGGGGCAGGGGCAATGGCAGTGAGCTAGGGACTGGGGCCTTGGAAACAACAGTGTCCGGGGCAAAGTCCTTGAGCCTTTCTAGGCCCTGACCAGTTGCGGCCTTCTTGGACACAGGGTTCCCAGGCTTCCTCTTTCCTCGGCCCGTAACCTCGTGCATGTAATGCTCCATGTTTTTCCTGGAGAGGAAATTCTGTAGCACTTTAAATACACTTTATCAGACACCTTGATAAAGTGCTGTTGCATGAAACGCGTAGGTACATTCATGTAGTCCATATATTGTTTATAGCTTGCAATAAATTTTGATCTGCTATTGCCATTTTGGAGTTGCCTGGATATTGTTCCTCTTTTCAAAGCTGGAAGTTGGATCTTGTTGGCAGTGCTCTGTCTTCACTTGCTATTTCCTGGATCTTCTATTTGGATGGATTGCACACTGCAGATATCTGGATTGTCCCTGGAAGTATACAGGTAAAGGGCCGCAGTGCCCTGTTATGTTTCCTGTATACACGGGACATTGTTTTATGTATTTATACTGGTTGGGTGTTTATTAATGTGTCAATCTGTGTGGTTGTCAAATGGACACCAGTAGGCACATATCCCCCTCAGTTTTCTGGACACTTATGACATATTTACTTCTCAGACGGAACTATATCTGATTGTAGAGCACCACACCTTACCTCTATCTTTTCTGGAGATATTCCTCCCTTTATGGTGAGCAACACCCCTGCATTTGGTTATAAACCCCACACACCATACTGTTATGATTACTTCTCTTCAAGCAAGCTTATACCATCGGATTTCAACGTCAGTGCAGATACTGATCTATCTATGTAACCATGTATTAGTAGCACCGATTTATGGAACATTGTTCTGTTTTCATATAGTTATATACTATATAGGTGGCTCATTTCACTGGATTACAAATATATTGTCATACATAAGGGGCTACAGTGTCTATTAATAAATCCTTTGTCTATGGATATTCGACTTTGGTGGGATATCACTACTCTGGATAATTACCAGCTATCCAAGAGGATACCCAGAGGCCTTAGGATCACTAAGACACCTTCCTTTAGCGTTCCTTCCAAAGAGTTTGAATTGGATTGGATGAAGATATTGTATGAATGTTCCTTTAAACTGATAGACCTTATTATAAAAGCTAAAACTCATGAAAAGAGTATTACTGTACATCTAAAACGGTCACAGATCTCCAATCTAATCTAAACACACTTCAAGACATGAAGGGCTTTACAATCAGATATATGTCTGGCAGAAACCCATTCAAACAAGGACCATGCAACCATGCAACATCAAGGGAAATCTTCTAAGAAGAATGGCCCACATAACAGATCTGTTCCAAATAAATCAATGCCAATTAAATCTATTCTTAAAAATAAACACTCTGATGCTTCAAGCATATCAGACATCTCAGATAATGAAGATAGACAACAGACAGTCTCCTTCAGCAGAGAGGAAGATCAAGAAAGATATCATGATCATCATAAGAGCCAGAACACGCGTTCCACAACTACCTTGTCACGTCGATATGAATCTGCCTCATCTTATGAATCTAAGGTTCCAAAAAAACATCAAAAAGAACTAGGCGCACGCTCAAAAGAAACCATCCACAAAAAAAGAAATATGGACTCATAGGGGCCAATGCAGTAAACGACGAAAAGCCGTATTGCGTCAATTTTTTGGCGATTATGCCATATGAGATTCTGTAAATTGCGAGATCCTGGCGAGATGTCCTAAATTCGCCGTATTTTCTTTGCATGAGAAAAAATCCACCGTGCGCTTGGCGAGAAGCCCTATCTCATCTCACCACCAGAACTCGGTGACGTCAGTGAGTTTCAACCGGAGAGAGTTCACAATGGAAAACGGGCTGGACGGCTGGGCGGCTGAGATAAATGCTATCAGCACAGCAAACATATGCTGTAGCACATGAGTGAATGTAATAGAGATAAAAACTGGACAATAACCTCCACAGCACTCTCTACGCGTTTCGTCTCGAACGAGACTTCATCAGGAGTAATAGTATAGGTATTGGACGCAGTAATATAGTACGTTGGACCAATCAGAGCACAGAAGATAGCAAATTACTAATAGGATACATGTGATCAATATAAGGCTGAAATTAACCCCTATGTATACCAAAACACATATAGAATAAGGTAATAATATTAAACAAAATGACCAAGCATATCAATGCATGCAATAACATACACTTTAACAAATGAAATAAAAAGTGAAATACATTTAAGTAATAAAAAAGTTTATATATTTGTAAATATAGCACAAGAATTTAGTAGAATATCATTGGCAGATAACTTCCATAGTATAGTATTATATATAAAACAGATGCTAGTGAAAGGTAGCAATACCCTAAATACACTGGCGACACACTTTATTCGAGCTCGGCTAGTCCCACGAATTCGGGTATACCCGGGTGTATTGAGGTTTGTGACTGTTTTCTGCCCGAGTGCATTGAGGTATTTTCCAGGCAGGGATTGAAGCATTTTATTCTCGCTTGCTGCAATACTGCACAGTATATATATATATATATACTGCATTACAATTCATGAATTTATGCCATCTGGTAGACACGCGAAGCATTGCAGCCTATTAAATCCTAATCATTATCATTTAACAGATCAGCCGCCCGTCAGCCAGGCATGAACCCAGGCTGGGAAGGCAAACGCAACGGGGCTTGTCAGAGGTGAGGAGCGGCGCATTCCAGGTATCTGCCAGGTACATACTGGGTATTTGCTCGAATAAAGTGTGTCGGTGCAGTATAAAGGAATAGGTGAATTTCCACTAGATGTATAAGGAGAAAATGTTGGTACTAAAGAGATTCAGAGGGATCAAGGTGCAAAAATGACACGATAACACACAAAGAATGAATAAAAAGAAAAGGAAAAAGAGGGGGGGGGAAAAGAAAGGAAAGGAAGAAAAAGGGAAAAAAAGGGGGGGGAGAGGAGGGGAGGGGGGGGAAGGAGGGGAGGGGGGGGAAGGAGGTAAGGGAGGGGAAAGGGGGGGGGAGGGGTTGACAAGTGAAGGGAATAGAAGGGAGTGTGGGAGGCAATAAAAAAGAGGAGATGTGTAAATGTAACTGGAATATAGGAAGACATGAAGTGAAAAGAGGGGGGGAGGTGGGGTTCTGGAGGGGAGGGCCGGGAGGGGGGGGGACAAAGGGAGAGGGATGGGAAAGGTAAATAAAATATATAAGATTAATATAAAGATAAAGAATATATGAATAAAAATGAATGATAATGCAAAGTAAAAGAAAGTAAATGAATAATATGATAAATAATATAGAATAATGGACGAAGAAGGATACTGGACCAATGGTGGTCGCGCAAGCAAAGTCAATGGTACCCATATATATTGAGATTCATACGTAAATAATCATGTTTAGGCCATTGTCAAAAGGGAACAGTCAGATATGTATATATATATATATATATATATATATATATATATATATTGAGCCAATGTGGTGATGCTGGTGCCCACACGGAGGGAACGAATTAAATCGCTCAACCCAGACCTCCCTGAGAACACCACACCCCACAGTAGACAAGACTGTGCAACTACACTGTAGTATACATATGTATGTATACATCTTTTATGAATGTTTTGATATATATATGTTTTTTGTAAATATCCCAAGTGGTTATCTCATTATACAACATGTTCATTACTATGTACTATATACCAGCATCTGAACTATCCTATTACTTGTGCTTAGTAGCATCAATATATATACATCTCTCACTGTTTATATATATATATATATATACACATCTTTTTATGCACACAGTTTTTGCTATGTTTCATGTATCGACCTCATGTTCCCTCCATGTTTCATTCCTTGTCCCTTCCTATCCAGCCATTAAAGAGTTAACGATTGAAGCAATCAACTAATATTCAGGTATTATTTAAGGTGCTTTATTTAATACTGGCATATATATGTGGCATTTTTATCAGTACAGCTCTACCCCCTGAGGAAGTTGCATATCGCGACGAAACGCGTAGGGAAGGAGCTAGCATTGGACTTTTTTATTATACATCTCTCATTCTGAGTATTTTATTCACTCACTCGCTTTGGAGCCGGTCCGTTTCTATTACGGTTGGAACATCGATGCAGGGAGCCTGACTGTCGTGTCATCATCCTGTGGTATTGGTGGACACACACTCTCGCGGGATTTTACAGCCAGGGGGAGACTGGGTGCGCACGCACCCTCCTGGTAGCCACGGCAGGAGTGTGCTGGACATAACACACGTTATTCATCTACGGAGGCTCCATCGGGTGATTTTAAAGACCTATCATTACTGTCTGATTTTATCTTGCACAATGTAAGTGTCCGTGATCTATCTGCACGCACATTTTTATTAATTATGCTATGGGAGCCGCGCTCTTCTTTTCGTTCTATATATTAATACATACAAAACACAGAATAGATGCCGCAGTCAAATCTGCTCAAAATGAACTAGTAATACTAGTAATACTACAAAACCAGACGTCAGGGTAAATAATAGCCTCTGGCGGTGCTACCGACCCAAAGACAATGTAAACACAGGAAGAGAAAAGAGGGTCAAAAATGGGGCACTCAGAAAATATATAGTGAAAATAGAAAAATGGATTTTATTAGTAATGCAGAAATAAAATAATTAAAACATACCAAAACACATACCACATATTAAATAACCGCTGTAAAAATGTGTTATATTATGCAGCATTTAGTTATTTCTTCTAGTTGCTTTGCATGTAGGTTTTTGGTTTAAGTGTTACTTTTTGATTTATCATCTTATTATTAATTATTGTGTCATCTGGTTTTTCCATTTATTCTTTTGAGTCCCTACCTACCCTATGATCGGCCGATCGTTACCACATCTCTAGGGGAATTTTCTTTCCCCTAGTTTTGTTCTGTTTCATTGGTACTCTTATTATATGGGTTTTCCATGTTGGGGTTTTTTCGTTTAGATATTATAAGTTTCATTTTTACAGCGGTTATTTAATATGTGGTATGTGTTTTGGTATGTTTGAATTATTTTATTTCTGCATTACTAATAAAATCCATTTTTCTATTTTCACTATATGTTTTCTGAGTGCTCCATTTTTTACCCTCTTTTCTCTTCCCGTGTGTTCATAGTCTTTGGGTCGGTAGCACCGCCAGAGGGAATTACTTACCCTGACGTCTGGTTTTGTAGTATTACTAGTTCATTTTGAGCAGATTTGACTGCGGCATCTATTCTGTGTTTTGTTTATATTTTGGGCTGGTCTTTCAGCCATTTCCAGGTGCCTGCTCAATCATCTCAATTTGACAAATTATATTAAAATGGATTTTGCTTGTAATGAGTCTAAGCGTTTTGCTAATCAATGATGATATTGTGGAACTTACACAGCATCCCAGTGTGATCTCAGATTTGGATCAGGTTAAGGAAAATTAACATTACTTATGAAAAGGAGGCTTAGAGTCTGGTGGAACAAAATAGCCCTGTGTAACTATCTAGAATTCAAAATGATTCCAAGAGGGCTAAGGCTACAGACCTTTCCATCTTTTTCCTTTACTGATCCAGAACTGAAGGAACGCTGGGAATGTGCTTTGAATGTATGTTCTTTTGAGCTAATTAACACACTTATTGCCAATGATGAAACAACTTTAGTTGAGACCACATGTTTGATTGATTCCTTACGTAAAGATATGGATACAATGGATAAGAGTGTTTTTGAGACAATAGAGGTAGAACTTGAGAAATATGAGAGTGCGATTGAAATTATGAAGAATAAGTTTGACCGTGACTTATCTGACTACAAGTTGGGCAAAGTGTATAGATGGAGTCATTCGAAACCCAGCTATCGTAGAAGGAAGAAAAATACCAAAAAAGGAAAAAAAGGAACCTCTCTGTCATCAGGAGCTACAACATCAGAGATGGATTCTTCTGACAATGACACGACCAAACCAACTTCATACTCTGAAGCAGCAGGATCATCCTATTTTTATCCAAAGGAATACAGGGTACAGGGGGAGGAGGACAAGACGTGGGAGAAAGAAGACAAAGAGACAGGGGCTTATTCGGATACAAGAATCAGAGAAGCAAGAAACATCAGAAGTAAAACCCCTCACTATTGTGAATTTATCCGATACCATACTTAGGGGCCTATGCAGAGAGGAGCGCCAATAAAAGTCGCCATAGCAAGAAAAGCTCAAAATTGTGGCGTATTTATTGTAGCATATGCATAAACGACAAAGTGGCAATAAACTCTCAATGTGTAGTAATGGCGAGTGCTAATGTCGTGTGCTTGGAAGTTCCTCAGCGTTTGGGAGCCGTGGTGCTGGAGTTAGTGGTGTGGCTGGACCTGTAACAGTGAATGAAACTGTTGTACAGAGTGCAAGAATTACAGGTTTTGAAAGTTGTACTCCTTCTGTGTCAGCAACTGTCACAGGTGTGTCTAGTGTCTCTCCGTGTGTCAGTCAGGATGATGGTGTTGTTGGGGTGAATGTTGCTGCCAGTCAGAGTTTCCGTGGAAATGCTAGTGTGCGTGGTAGTGTCTGTGGTAGTGTGCGTGGTACTGACCGTGGTAGTGTGCATGCTAATGTTCGTGGTTGTGACCGTGGTAGTGTGCGTGGTCTTGTGGCTGGTAGTGTGCCTGCTAGTGGGCGTGGTGGTGTACGTGGCGGTGTTCGTGCCCGTGTGCGTGGTGGTGTGAGGGCTACCACGCGTAATCGTGGCAGTCGTATTATTACTGTGTGTGGTGGTGCAGGGCAAACAGCTGGTGCAAGTGTGAGTCTGGCGCCAATTGTGCATGCAGCCCCAATGCCAACACCTCCTGCTACTGTGTGTGCTGGTGCAAGTGAGGCATCAGATCATGTTGACCAGGACATGAGTATGACCTCCATGGATGTGGAAGATGGAGACAGTACAGACCAGCATGTAGCACATAGCAACACACAAACACAGCATGATGGCAGGAAAAGGAACATAAAATTCAGTGACGAAGAAAATCGTGTACTACAGAGGCGACACGTTTAATTAGAGTAGGGCTAGTACCGCAAGCCGGGACATGTCCCGGCTTGCTAGCCCCACTCCCTCGGCGTGCCGCATCGGGTGCCTGCGCCCCCTGCACGCGCGTCCAGGGCTCCCTGAGGGAGCCCTGGTGTCCCGCGATGTGGGGGACGGCGGCAGGGGGTTCCGGGGGACCCGGCGAGCGGAGGGAGAAAGCCCCGATCGGAGGGCGCTCCTCCGCGGCTTCGGCGCGCGCCCAGCACCCTCTAGCACGCCAGGTTACTGCTGCGGCCAAGACCGGGCAAATGCTCGAATAAACTCGGCCGCAGCAGTAGTCACGTCCATTGTTGAAAACTATGATCGGCTGTTTGGCCATCTTGTTGGTAAGTTGAAAACGTGTCATACATGCCACCGTCTACTCATTATGTCATGGACTGTGTTTAGCCCACACACAGATAAAGTACCTCTGTACGAAACGCGTAGGTGCGTTCTATTTGTCCCCTTTTTCCCTGTATGTGTTAGTTGGCTAATACAAATTTGAAACTACTGCGGAGTTGCCTGGTTTTGTTTTCCCTGCTTCACATTGCAGGGAGTCTGGAAGCTGTGCTCTATCTACACCAACTACCCTCACACACAGATAAAGGCATGTTAAATGCTGGCCTGGCAGAACAGTTTGAATGCTGTCCCTCTACATAGGGTTTCTGCCATGAAGCTATGACATGTGTCCAAATTGTGTAAACTATTGTACACTGCTTTTGGTTTGATGATAGTTACAGAACAATTTGTGATACATTACCATACGCCATTTCAAGCATATCTATATTGCCTTTCACATCAAAGATTCCAGTAGGAAATAAAGTTACATTGTAATCAATATTACTGAGAACTGCTTTCCTGATGTATATTTCCAGTTAAAACATCAGCAGCGATGAAGAGGCAATTGTGGAGGAACATCCGGGAATCAGTATCAGGATGTGGTATTCAAGTTCGTTCTCATGACAATTGCAGGAAACGTTTCGACGATATAAAAAGAAAATTAAAATTGCAGAGCATTAAAATGCATGCCGCCGGAACAGGGGGAGGCCCCCCAGCTTTACATTTGAAGCTCACACCACTAGAGGAGCAGCTTAGTTCTAAGTTGCCAGCTATCCAAGTAGATGGTTTGGAAGGAGATTTCGACATAGGTGTTTACGAGGAAGAATTTCATCAAGGTGACTAATTTACTACAATTTTATACCATCTAAAATACATGATACTGAGCTACAGATGTGTCATTATACTAGTGCAAACTATACATTACACAGCAACTGGCAATCATGTGTCAATGCAATGTAAACAGTGTTTGTTTACTTTGCTGTGTGAAACTGCTGAAATGTCACTGCAACATTGACACTCATGTTTACAAAACAATGTTGCATAGTGTACGATAACCGAAACCAAACTATAGGAAAACATTAGTGCTCGTCACTAATGATAAATCTGACGGATCATTACACGTTCGACTGAAAAATAAATTAAACGTGGCTCGTTTACAGACATTACACATAATTCTGTATGCAAGGTAACAGTAATGACAGTAGTGCTTAATAAACGTTATGTCATGCATGTATACATTGCAGAGGTCACTGTGTCTCCATCATCTATGTCAGAAAATTTCCAACCTGCGACAGCACCAGACAGCATGCACACACAATTACCGTCCCCGGATCATTCAGTTGTTGATTTTGAAGGTGACTTGTGTTTTGATATTTTATCCTTTATACAGTAGTAAACAGTTGTTTCCATTTATTTGTCCTTCCAATAATTGTCTCTTGAACATGTAGTCATTAAAGTCCAGTATCTATGAAACGATACAGCACTGCATGTGCATATTACTTAATAGTACGTGGTTTGTGTAAAACCTTGACACGTAACATACCCAGGCACAAATAAGAACGCTGTGCATGTCACATGCTCTGTGTGTTGGATGCAAAGTGGCAATCTGTACCACATAGGGTTACACACTGTCAACTTCAAAGCCTTAAAAATGTTAGTATCTGCATATGTATGATTCGCTTTGCAAGTTTGACTGGTAAATTAAGGCCAAAATCCGTACCTACCGCTGCCCCAGGGTTGGACAAGGTTACAGAAATGTGTTTTGAGACCAGTGTGAAAACGGAAAAATTAGTTTAAGTAAGGGTGCAGAGGTGGCGCTGACAGGGATGGTGAAAATAATGAACACTGGATTTACATACAACTCCCTTATGGAACCACAGAGACACACCTGTGACACAAGGTTACATTAGGTAATTTTGTTCAAAATAATGGCAACACATGTTTGACACCAACACGAACGTTAAAGAAATGAAAAACAATAATTAAAGGTTAAATTTGTGAAGGCTATGTTGTGTTCTAGCTCAAACTGACCCTGCCAGCATGATACACGGATTATCTATATTTTTCATCCATTGCTATATCAGGTTTCTAGCACCCATACTTGTTCAACGACAAACATATGTTGTTGGTCAAAGTTGTTGTATGCGAATGATATATAGTTCGAGTACAATACGTACCTATGGTATTTTCATAATAGTAATGTTTACCTTGTTTATTGCCAATCATTGTTCCCAGGCTCCTCTGTCAGTTTGAACTTGAGCACACAGTAACCTTTTCCGGTCTGAATGTAATGTTCTGTATTTCATAAGTTAACGTTAGTATTGCATCAAAACATATGGTTGTGCTGTGTTACTGATGTATGAATTGTTGCTTAGATATGCATGGTTGTTACTGTGTGCGGCTACTAGTTTATTTTCTGGCTTTCCTGTGTTCAGGTTGTGGCATAGTATTTTAATGTTTTGTGTACACTCTGTGTATTGCTCTTAATACGAATCATGTATTATATAGATAGACACAGTGAAAGGAGCAGGAGTTTCAGGAATGTGTCACAGGATCCATGTTCGCCGCACATAGATGTTGCAAGTCATGCTACAGACGACATACTGGACTGTGACACCGGCCACCATCACGAACTGCTGTCCATACAGGAAGCGGAGGAACGTTTGTTGAAAAGCAACGCTGAGAAACATAGCCAATTAATGTCTGTGCATGAAAACATGGTTACAGAAATTAGAGAGGTGAAAGACATTTTAAACAGTACTGTTTCTGAACTTCGGAAACATAATTCCTATATGGAGGCCATAGTAACGTGTTTACTTAAACAAAATGACCTCCAAAGTTCAACTGTTGTGACATCATTTTTGCCATCTACGTTTGTTGCTACTTTGGAGGGTGATGATGCATTGCAAGTCACCTGCGCTACACATTCTGAAGCAGAAGGTGCAATTGCAGCACATCAGACTGACACATGCCATACTTATGACAACATTCATAATGAACAACAAATTGAAACAGTTTCCTTAGCGGATAATCGTGGCGTGCCATTGTTAGAACGTGTACAAAACCAAACAGCACACACATCAGCTATGTGTCAAACCGGTACATCATCATCTGTAGTGTCGTGCCAATATGATGTGCTGCAAACAAGCAGTATTGTCACTAGTCACACAGAATGTCAAAATATTAACACCAATGAGTGCCTTCAGAGGGTTACTGGTAAGCACGGTAAAAAACGTGGGGAAAAACATAAACATGCACGCAGTACAGTTGCTGCTCGAGTTACTCGTTAAAAAAAATGCAACTAACACATGTTATTCATTTGTTTTCACGCACCAATAGCACAAAGCTGTGCAATGGCATGTTCCGTATGTATTCACATTTATAAGTTTCATACAACAGACATTTCTAGTTTGGTGTCACACAAATGGTTCTGTCTGTTTATAAAACAGTCACAAGACATGTCAATTAAAATAAAACTAGTACAGCATGTCGGTGTATACTGTAATTAGTTGTAGCAAATTCTGATGCCTGACACATGATAGAAAAACTAGGTTCTTGGTATAAGCAACAGATAATTAGCATGGGATACCAAAAAATTTAAATGTGAACAAGCCTAGAGATTTATATTTTCGATTGTTCTGTAACATTAACAAGTTTCTAAAAACTTCTGTATATTGTTCATGCAGAAGGCTACGGCAAATAAAATTATTGTTCAAGTTCTGTTTGTCCTCGCTTTTTCCTTAAAAGGTGCCATGAAACATCTGTGTTAGGGAGGATTGAAAGCTTACAGTATTTCCTTTGTTAAACAACCTTGAACAGGAGAACTCACTGATAAAAATGGGAAATTTTTTCATGAAGTTACAGCCACATATAGGCAAAATAAAATTCTTTTAAACATTCATCTTTGCCAAACATGGATACACGACCTACACTGCAGAAAAGGCCAAAAGTGACTTACAAACAAATCATTATTGCCGCAATTTGTAATAAGGCGGACAAACAAGCGACAGTAAAGGAAATTTATGCATACGCCGAACATCAGTACGAATATTATAAATTGGCACCGCAACCGATTAATTGGAAAAATGGTAAAAATGGTATCAGGAGGAATCTATGTTTACAAGCCTGTTTCATGAGAACAAGTGGTCGTGAAGGAAATAACGTCCATATTGTCACGTCGGAAAAGAAAGAGGAACATTTGTTTCGTGTAACACTGCTGTGAATATGTGTTACCTTCAGAATACTGACGATAGTGGTAAACTCACTGGAGAAGGTTCTGATATTCTTAGGAATGGATACCTGCAGCAGCAACAGCATTATGAATGGGGGAATAATAGTCGTATTTCTACCCAATATATGGCCCTCCAAAGCGAATCAGCATCTGCTGCAATAGCATGTAGCGGTCACCAAGCTGTTAATGTTCAAGAAACCGCTGCAATTGCACAAGCAGAAGCTCAGAGGGAGAAGATGTTGCTGGAGAATATGAACTTTCCTGCAATACATTTCGTACCTTTGTAAAGGTATTATTAACATTATATTTGTCAATCCTTGCACTTACGGTTTATCAAACTGGTAATTTTACATTCTCAGAGTCAATCGTATGTAACATAATAATACTACATACTCTGCAGCATTCGACACCGTGGACCACCCTCTTCTCCTTCACATTCTCCATACTCTTGGTATTCGGAACAAAGCTTTATCCTGGATCTCCTCTTACCTCTCCCATCGTACCTTCAGTGTCTCTTTTGCTAACACCTCCTCCTCCTCTATTGATCTCTCTGTGGGGGTACCCCAGGGCTCTGTCCTGGGACCCCTTCTCTTTTCTCTCTACACACTCTCTCTAGGTGACCTAATCACATCTTTTGGGTTTAAATATCACCTCTATGCTGACGACACACAAATTTACCTTTCAACCCCTGACCTTACACCTGCTATACAGACCAAAGTTTCTGAATGCCTCTCTGGAATATCATCCTGGATGGCCATCCGCCGACTGAAACTTAACATGGCAAAAACAGAGCTCCTTATACTACCTCCCAAACCTGGCCCTACTACATCCTTCCACATTGCTATTGGAAATACGATCATTCACCCAGTAGCCCAAGCACGCTGCCTAGGGGTCACACTTGATTCCTCTCTCTCATTCTCCTCTCATATTCAAAACGTTTCTAAAACTTGTCGCCTTTTCCTCCGCAATATCACAAAGATACGCCCTTTCCTCTGTTACTCAACTGCTAAAACTCTGACTCAGGCCCTCATTCTCTCCCGTCTTGATTACTGTAACCTCCTGCTGTCCGGCCTTCCTACCTCTCACCTGTCTCCCCTACAATCTATCCTAAACGCTGCTGCCAGCATCACTCTACTCTTTCCTAGATCTGTCTCAGCATCTCCCCTCATGAAATCCCTCTCCTGGCTTCCGATCAAATCCCGCATCTCACATTCCATTCTTCTCCTCACTTTTAAAGCTTTACACTCTTCTGCCCCTCCTTACATCTCATCCCTAATTTCTCATTATGCACCATCCAGACTCTTGCGTTCTTCTCAAGGATGTCTTCTTTCTACCCCCTTTGCATCTAAAGCCCTCTCCCGCCTTAAACCTTTCTCACTTTCTGCCCCACACCTCTGGAATGCTCTTCCTCTCAATACCCGACTAGCCCCCTCGCTATCCACCTTTAAGACCCACCTTAAGACACATCTGCTTAAAGAAGCATATGAGTAGCACTGGATAATCATGGACACATGACACAAAGCTTGGCCTCCTGCAGACGCACTTACTAGTATTCCCTCCTACTGTCTCTGTACGTTCTCCCTACCTACCAATTAGATTGTAAGCTCCTCGGAGCAGGGACTCCTTCCTTAATGTTACTTTTACAGTATGTCTGAAGCACTTATTCCCATGATGTGTTATTTATATTTGTTATTTATATGACATGTATTACTACTGTGAAGCGCTATGTACATTTTATGGCGCTATACAAATAAAGACATACATACATACATACTATGGTATTCATTATAAATATAGTAATAGAGATTGCATAAACGCTGATATTTGTGCATAACTATAGCAAACAATAGCAAAACTATATGGTCATATTTTATGAAAATATATGAACTTTGTTCATTTTGTTTGATGTTTTTACTGTTTCAGTCCGTAACATTTCAGATACATCCGATACAGTCCATGCCATATTTTCAATACATGTTGCCATTCTTTCAATAATGTATTTCAAGTTAACTACAACAAATAAACGTTCAGCCTCTGTAACACCACTTTAGATGGTCAGAAATATTAGTATATGACCTGTCGGTGCACAGGCAATTCACAAATTGATTAGGAACTCTTCATACATCTGAATCACTGGGGTTTCATCATTTCTGTCTTGCTTTGTTACTGTGAATAGCCGTGTCAGTAGATTGACATACCCTGATATATAGAGAAAAAAATCAGTGCGAAAGGTAAAAAGTTCACACTCATGCTGTTCAACAGAAAAAAACTAGGGTATGACCCCCAAATATCGAGGCCACTAGCCAGGCACTATGGAGTGCGTTTTAAGAGGAAGGTTGGACGCCCATTATTTAGTAATATAGGTATAAATATGAATATGGGGTACCTCCGATACTAACATGGGGAGTGGGGTATTGGAACACCGGTAGAGGTACACGGGGACACCTCCCAGGGGGGCGCCCCCTAGTAAATCACAGCCCGGCTACCATAAAACCTCACCTGTCTCCCCTGTGTACCGCGTGGAGGTCCCTAGGAAAAGCCGTCCCTGTTTACAGCTCACAACTTGATCCGGAGACTCTGCAATGGAGGGATCCCGCTGTGGATGGCGTCTGCGTGCTCCAACCGGATGTGACGTCACAAGTAGAAGAGAAAAAATGCTCCCGAGGTTCACAGCACCTTCACTCAGCCAACGTATGATGTAAAAAAACTTTATTAGTAACCAGCACAGTACAGCATGATCACTCTGACGCGTTTCGTCCTATCCCGGACTTTTTCAAAGAGTGCCGTTCATACAAACATGTCCCTGTTCATATAGGGGGTGAGTCAGATCAACAACCAATCGAAATAAAGGTCAATCTAACCTGCACCTGATCAATCAGGAATAGGCTATAATCTAGTGATTGCTCTCATTACCATACCCACGACATGGGGGGACATGCACAAATACAAAATTACAAAAATTGAACAATACATATTTAAACAAAATAAATAAAAACAGCCTAATGCTGTATAAAGTTAAAAACATAGAAATGGGTGTACTACAACTGCTGGTATTAGATTAATTTTTCAATTGATATTAAATTAACTATTCATTTACTCTGGTTGAAAAGTGGATATGGTCATAACCTTCATAAAGATAATGAAATAAATTCTATGAACACAGATAATTTATATATTTGTCAGAACATCTCTATATGCAAAGTGGGTAATTCATCATTATATATATAACACAATATACATTAGTACGATATTAGGGCATAGTTCAATACAATGTGGCACAACTTGAACACCCCTCCACAAAGGGCCATTATCCCACCAAGAAGTGCTTAAGCTCCCAGTCTTGGTTGATTCCGGCCGGATGGAGTGTGTTCAAGGTGTACACCCAATACATTATTATAATAATATTTTTTCTAGATTTGGAATAAATTTTTTTTATTTTTTTGCTATTTTTCTACTGTTTTACCTCGGCCTGAGGATATACAATATTGAAATGGAAGAAGTGGATATTGAACTAGAAACTATTAGTGTGGACACATTTGTCAATGCTTGTGGGGACAATACCAAAAGATCTAAAAAAGCTGCTCATTTGTTTGATGAAAGCACGGAGGTTATTTGTGAGGAGCCTTCAGACCTCACACATTATTTTGTTAAATTGGAGAGACTCTTGGTGTCCAATATACGCTTATGGTGGGATATCACCTCACTAAATAATTACATCAGGTGTAAAAGAATTCCAAGGGGATTGCGTATCAAAAAAACACCAACCTTTGGTTTTAATAACATGCAGTTCGAACAAGAATGGACGGACACTTTAAACCAATGTTCTAACAAATTGATGCAACTAATAATCGAGCAGAAAACTAAAGAAAAAGAGGAATTAATGCTTGAAATCAACCTCCTTAGGAATAATTTGAAACCATTTTCCAAAATGGACCAGTTTATTAATAATGATAAGACATTGCTGACTAATATTGAGAGTATAGAGGATTCTATTAGTGAAAAAAAACACAGCAAATTTGAAAGAGACCGTGCAGACTACTTCAAAGGCCAAGTATATTGCTGGCAGAAACCCCAGACTAGAGAGAATACGGGACCCAATATACCACGAGGACCTAAGACCCAACAAAAAGGGTGGTCTAATAACAAATTGAATAAATCTATTCTTAAAGAGAGAGCTACTGATTTGTCAGGTGCAGAGTCTGATTATTCTGAAGGCGATTATAGATCACGGTCTGTTTCCTTTGAAGGTTCTACCGAAAGTATACGGGATAACCAGGGGAGGTCAAGGAGTGACAGTAGGTCCTCCATTACATCTACAGGAACCAGAGCAAAGACACAAGAACAGGCACCCCCCTCTTCTTCTTCTTTTTTATCAGCAGGAACAAGATCGCGCCACGAACCAGACGATCGCAGCGGAAACACAGACACACGCGGGCGAACGAAAAGGAAAAAGTATATGTAGATGAATCTACCAGTAATGTCATTAATCTCTCCGGAATAGAATTGTCTCATTCACAGCTGACACTACTCAACAAAGGATTGGGCTTTGCTCCGGTACAGGACTTCCATCTTTTCCAGACGGTTATTGATTTGCAACGTTTCACACGTAAATTGTCTCTTAAAAAGTTCTTTTCATCTAGAAGCCAATTTCAATCTGTAAACATGTCGGATGTCCCAGATTTCTGTGACACTAACCCCTCTGGTGGTGTTAATAATATTGAAAATGTTGTTATGTCAGATGTTACTTTAGATGTTGTGCCTAATGTCTCACTTCATACATTCCAGGAAACCTGCGTGTTGTCTGACTTGGATGCACTACTTGAGCAGCAAGGTGAAGAAATCAACTCTTTCTCCCAACCTTTCTTCAGTACCCAATCATCTGGTTTAAAAAAGAAGTCTATCTTCTGCCCAAATAACAGTAGGGGACCGTTCATCACGGCATTTGAAAGGTTGGTAGAAAGAGACCTGAAAATATTAGCTAAGGGCTTTTCTTACTCATCTCTGCATGCCAACAATCTGACGTACACAGAGGTCCAAGAGTTGAATGTCTTGAAAAGTAATAACGACATCATGTTTAGAAATGCTGATAAAGGGGGGGCCCTTGTTGTGTTATCAACTACTCAATACAGAGAAGAGGCATTGAGACAGTTGGGGAATCCACAAAATTACACTTTATTGAAAAAAGATCCCACATCAGAATTTATGTTACAGTATGAGGAACTTATTGAATTTGGAAAAATTCTATGCACTCTAAATAAACATGAAATTGAATTTCTAAATAACCCACATCCCGTGATTCCAGTGTTTCACCATCTCCCAAAGATCCATAAGACCCTGGTCAACCCGCCTGGGCGTCCAATAGTGGCGGGTATAGGATCTTTGGGAGATGGTTTATCACGCTTTGTGGATTCTTATCTAAAACCTCTTGTTTTTTCTTTGCCATCCTTTATAAAGGATTCCACGGATCTCATGGTCGATGTACAGGACCTGGTCTGGAAGAAAGAATACAGATGGGTCACGCTTGACGTGGTCTCTCTTTATTCAATTATTCATCACGATCACGGGTTATCAGCTATTGCACATTTTCTTCAATTATCACAATTATCCACGTCACTTTGCACTTTTCTTTTAGAATCTATAAAATTTTTATTAACTCACAATTATTTCATGTTTGATTCACGTTTTTATTTACAGTTGTTAGGCACTGCAATGGGCACGAGTTTCGCACCTTCATATGCGAATCTATTTATGGGTTTATGGGAAGCACTACATATCTATCACAGTAGTAATATTTATCGTTCACAAATCATTTATTTCAAACGATTCATCGACGATCTCATTATAATATGGGACGGCGATGAATCATCACTTTATTCATTTATTAATATACTTAATACCAATGATAAAAATATCAAATTTACCTATGAGCATAATATTAGTTGTATTAACTATCTAGACCTGCTCCTGTACATCGACCATGACCAAAAAATCCAAATTGACATTTTTCGCAAACCCAATTCTAGAAATAATTTGTTATCAGCTAAAAGCTGTCACCCACAGTCATTACTCAAAGGCATTCCTAAGGCTCAGTTTATACGGTTAAGACGTATATGCTCGAATGATGATAACTTCTATTCACAATCAGAAGCATTGTTCGAAAGATTCCAGGCCAGAGGCTATGGCATCAGGGACATCCAAGCGGCATTTGATCACGCTAGGTCATTAGATCGTTCTGTACTTCTAGAAAAGAACAAGAAAAAACAACATTTTGGGAATATATCAAAAACAGTCCCAAAGCTAGGGGATGTAAGCCCTTATTTTGTTACCACTTATAACCGACAGTCCAAACAAATATGTGATATTATACACAAACATTGGCACACGCTGTCATTGGACAGGGATATTGCAGAGTACATAAAAAATGGGCCAAGATTCACATTCCGGAAAGCTAAAACCTTAGCATCACATCTTGCACCTAGCCACTTTCAGTCAGAGTCTGTCAGAGTTAAAGGGATCCCTAAGGGCTTCTTTGCATGTGGAAATTGTTCTATGTGTAAGTATGCTCATAGTACTAAATATGTTGAGTCCAATGGAAAAAATCATTACATAAAGGAGTTTCTAAATTGTAATACGGCTTTCACCATATATCTTTTAAGATGCGGCTGTAATAAAATGTACGTAGGACGCACAATTAGATCAGTTAAAACTCGCATTGCAGAGCATGTAAGACTTATTAAAAGAAAGGACACTACACACCCTGTCCCTAGACACTTTTCTAGATGCCCTAAAGGAGGTATAAATAATTTTTCATTCACTGCAATTGAGCATATACCATGTCATACTAGGGGAGGATACAGGGAAGGTGTCTTGAACAAACAGGAAATGTATTGGGTGTACACCTTGAACACACTCCATCCGGCCGGAATCAACCAAGACTGGGAGCTTAAGCACTTCTTGGTGGGATAATGGCCCTTTGTGGAGGGGTGTTCAAGTTGTGCCACATTGTATTGAACTATGCCCTAATATCGTACTAATGTATATTGTGTTATATATATAATGATGAATTACCCACTTTGCATATAGAGATGTTCTGACAAATATATAAATTATCTGTGTTCATAGAATTTATTTCATTATCTTTATGAAGGTTATGACCATATCCACTTTTCAACCAGAGTAAATGAATAGTTAATTTAAAATCAATTGAAAAATTAATCTAATACCAGCAGTTGTAGTACACCCATTTCTATGTTTTTAACTTTATACAGCATTAGGCTGTTTTTATTTATTTTGTTTAAATATGTATTGTTCAATTTTTGTAATTTTGTATTTGTGCATGTCCCCCCATGTCGTGGGTATGGTAATGAGAGCAATCACTAGATTATAGCCTATTCCTGATTGATCAGGTGCAGGTTAGATTGACCTTTATTTCGATTGGTTGTTGATCTGACTCACCCCCTATATGAACAGGGACATGTTTGTATGAACGGCACTCTTTGAAAAAGTCCGGGATAGGACGAAACGCGTCAGTGATCATGCTGTACTGTGCTGGTTACTAATAAAGATTTTTACATCATACGTTGGCTGAGTGAAGGTGCTGTGAACCTCGGGAGCATTTTTTCTCTTCTACTTATGCTGTTCAACAGAACTGAAACTGTTCAATTATACATGTATGTGTGGATTAGCCATTTTTCACTGAGTTTAATTGTGGGCGTGATACAGCGCATTGTTCATTGACATAATGCTGAGTTATAGGCACAGTTAACTGTATCTGCCTCACTGTTCACAGAGACACTGCACACATGGCTGGAGAAGACACGCTTCATTAACGAGGAAGAATGCGGCCACAGTGGAAGCTAGCACCGTTTTCCAACTCCATTTCAACACCTGTATCGGGACATTGAACATGTAATTGTACTCTATGTCCATACTTACAAACGTCCTAAATAAAATTAGGTTGACTGGCACAGTGTAGTTTATGTCAGAGTATAACTCTTTAGGCACAGCAGAGCAACATAAACACTCAAATTCCTTTAATATGTACAGTTGTAGATAACATAACAGGTTCAGTGCATACAATATCTGACGTCACAGCACAAAGGAGTACAGTGCGTAAGTGCAGCATTTTTGCTTAATGTCGGAAATGTTATCACAGATGAGCTAACTATTCAATCAGGTCTGGACCTAGGGCAATCATTTTGTAGTTCCTTCCACCCATTGTTACATAACTTCAATGTAGTGACTGCACTGTTGAAAACATCCAACAGGGTTTAACAGCTTTTTTGTGCAGTTGAACCGTTGATAACATGCTTATGTTGCTCAGCAGAGATATTGTAAGCATGATTTTGCGATACATATGCATATATATATATATATACTAGCTGAGAGACCCGGCGTTGCCCGGGATGTAATGTTCCCGTTCCTCTCTCTCCTCCCCCCTCTCTCTGTTTGTCCCCCATTCACATCAATCCAGTCCCCCCCCTCCCTCCCTCCTTTACAGCTTCATGTAGCGTGTGTGCGTCAGTCACTGTGTGTTTGCTCGCGCGTCAGTGAGTCTGAGGCAGAAACACAAACACACACAGACTGACTGACGCACACACAGTCAGTGTGTGCCTCAGTCAGTGTGTGCGTGCGTCAGTCAGGCTTTGTGTGCGCGTCAGTCAGTGTGTGCGTGCGGCAGTCAGTCAGTGTGTGCGCGCGGGGCGTCAAAGGCAGGGGGGGGCGTCAAAGGCAGGGGGGGGGCGTCAAAGGGAGGGGGGGGGCGTCAAAGGGAGAGGGGGGGGCGTCAAAGGGAGAGGGGGGGGCGTCAAAGGGAGGGGGGGGCGCGTCAAAGGGAGGGGGGGGGGCGTCAAAGGGAGGGGGGGGGGCGTCAAAGGGAGGGGGGGGGGCGTCAAAGGGAGGGGGGGGGCGTCAAAGGGAGGGGGGGGGGCGTCAAAGGGAGGGGGGGGGGCGTCAAAGGGAGGGGGGGGGCGTCAAAGGGAGGGGGGGGGCGTCAAAGGGAGGGGGGGGCGTCAAAGGGAGGGGGGGGGCGTCAAAGGGAGGGGGGGGCGCCTCAAAGGCATGGATTCCTCCCCCTGCATTTCCTGCAGTGGACAGGAGGGGGGAGGCAGTGGACAGGAGGGGGGGGGGCAGTGGACAGGAGGGGGGGGGGGCAGTGGACAGGAGGGGGGGGGCAGTGGACAGGAGGGGGGGGGCAGTGGACAGGAGGGGGGGGGCAGTGGACAGGAGGGGGGGGGCAGTGGACAGGAGGGGGGGGGCAGTGGACAGGAGGGGGGGGGCAGTGGACAGGAGGGGGGGGCAGTGGACAGGAGGGGGGGCAGTGGACAGGAGGGGGGGGGCAGTGGACAGGAGGGGGGGGGCAGTGGATAGGAGGGGGGGGCAGTGGACAGTGAGACACACACACACACACACACACACACACACCTCAGTTGATGCGCCCTTTCTCAGTTCCGTTTGGCGCCGGAGGTGGGGAGCGACACCTACCTGTACTTCCGGGCGCCGCCACCGTCTGACTCGGCGCCGCGAGGGAGGAAGGGGGTCCGCCATCTTACGCGCCGCGTGGCAGCTGCGGGAAGCTAGGTGATTTGGAGCGGGGAGGGGTGATTTGGAGCGGGGAGAGGTGATTTGGAGCGGGGAGAGGTGATTTGGAGCGGGGAGAGGTGATGCCGCTGGGGAGGGGGAAGAGGTGATGCCGCTGGGGAGGGGGAAGAGGTGATGCCGCTGGGGAGGGGGAAGAGGTGATGCCGCTGGGGAGGGGGAAGAGGTGATGCCGCTGGGGAGGGGGAAGAGGTGATGCCGCTGGGGAGGGGGAAGAGGTGATGCCGCTGGGGAGGGGGAAGAGGTGATGCCGCTGGGGAGGGGGAAGAGGTGATGCCGCTGGGGAGGGGGAAGAGGTGATGCCGCTGGGGAGGGGGAAGAGGTGATGCCGCTGGGGAGGGGGAAGAGGTGATGCCGCTGGGGAGGGGGAAGAGGTGATGCCGCTGGGGAGGGGGAAAAGGTGATTTGGAGAGGGGAGAGTGTGTGAGTGTGTGAGTGTGTGAGTGTGTGAGTGTGTGAGTGTGTGTGTGTGTGTGTGTGTTTTATTTATTTTTTTGGACCTTTGGCCCGTCACTCCGCCTCAGGCCAATGAGAGGTGTGGGGGGCGGGCCAAGGGGGTGGTGTGAGTGTGTGAGGCCAATGAGAGGTGTGCGGGGGCGGGCGGGCCAAGGGACCAATGAGATTGCCGCTAGGGACACCGGACATCCAGCAGGCAGGCATGCATGCAGGCATGCAGGCAGGCAGGCAAACATACAGTGCTTTCACTAATATAGTATAAGATACATCCTGATCCACATATATATATATATATATATATATATATATATATATATATATATATATATATATATATATATATATATATATATATATATGTACACATATGCAGTTTACCACACGGGTGTTCGGCCATACACATATACACATATACACATATACACATATATATATATGTAGACATGTACAGTTACGTTACTCATACAGTACAGGAGGACACAGCGTGCACATGTATGTGAATGCATGTGGTGCATAACATAAACGTACAGAAACCAGAAAGTGCCCAGTGTCATCAGCGACCATTTAACATGTTGCATGTAACATACAACACTAATCAGACGACGCAATACATTAAGGTCGTCAGCCCATTTGATTTCGTGCCTAACAAACCCATACCTTTACGTACATGCCATGTAATTTACACTGTTATATCAATGAACGTTCGCACACGGAACCTGATTGCAGAGAAAGGGGCCGTTTTTTTAACCATACACAGGTCCTATCTCCATACAAGGCATGTTTCGGAGATCGTGCAGTGCAATAACATATATTATTATTATTGCACATGTGCAGGGGGTCAGAATTACTCAACCACAGTGCTGAGACGTCAGTGGCAACAATTGTACACGAGATATAAGCGCTAGAAAGCCCTTCCGGGATCGCATGCAGGTAGAAGCTTCCACGTCACGTGACCGGCGTAAGACAATTTAGGAAGCCATAACGGCACCCATTACAGTCGAGTCTATCTCCTCTATTAGTTTGTCGTCGGATCTGAACCCCCTGTAATACAGTGCTTGAGAACCACAGCACATTAACAATACAATTAACAGTCCATGAAAAAACAAAAATTCATAATTTCAGCACGTTAGAAGCCCTATGGTGCATAAGCAGCAGTAATTTATTAATAATAGGATTGTGCAGCTGGAGGATAACACCACTATTGAACCACATAATTTTGTGGCTCTTTGAGTCCCTGTTTCCATAGTTACATGGCCGTGATTCGCCCGTCTTGTGACCTTTTCGCCGCCATCTTTAGAGAGGGCGAATTTCGTGATGGGCTCAAAAAACATGGCGTACGAACTGGCACGGATGGGCCAAACCGGGGCATGTTACTCGGTGAACAGGGGTTCTCAGAGGCTAACAACAACACTGAGCAGCTCTTGGGATCCCCATGTTCCGCACAGTGATATGCGATTTCATTTTCCAGCGGTTTGATTTCCGTAGCTGTTAGACGATACGGCAATGTATGGCTTACGCGACAGTACTATGTGTATTGTCAAAAATGTACCACAAAGTACATCTGTGAACACAACATAAAAAGTAATGGGGCGACAAATACCTTATATGTTCATAATGAATAAAAAATTACTTTGCCGGCCAACATACACAACCATCAGGTAACATGCAATTACAAAATGTCCCACCTAACTGTTCCTGGAAAGAAATACAATTAACCCATTCTTCATCTTCTTCATCCTAGAGAAGCCACAACAGTGCTGCAGATCATGTAACACAATCACTGTAGCCTATGTAATGTCCCGTAACCGAAGAAGCACCATACTGTAATGTTTTTTCACAAACGTTATTTTTTTGGACCACCGTTTACCTGTAATAGGGACACCTACATCCCATTCCAACAGTAACCCCTCAGGACGTGAGGCTTCACCACCACGCCACCCTGCACCCACGGAACAATAATGAAATGAAAAACTATTATCCTTAAAACGATACTCTATTATTTGCCCACTATTACAAGCAGTAAGTAGCATATTCAGATACATTTATTATTACTAACCTTATCAATACCACGTCACAGTCGCCAACAGCATAATAGTCTTAGCCAACTAATCCATATGCCATACACAACAATAACTTCCCCATATCAATTTTCCCTTTTTTTTGGTCCATATAGGATACAAACCGAGACGGTAGTAACGGGGTTATGGATCCATGCCCGTACACCCACCCTTCGGACATGAAATTGTAAATTAACGTAATAGTGGCCTTTTACATATATATACTTACATATATATACATATTCATATGTAAATATATTTATACATATATTTAAATATATATATAGATGAATATATATATATAAATAATTATATGTACATATTGTATTATATATATATATATACAGAGAGAGAGTTATATATGTATGTCAACGTATACAAGATTCACCTATATACACTAATATTTGGTAGTCGTTGCTACATATCGGTGTTGTAACAATAATACTTCTCAATACATACACAGGAATACGCACAAATTTCTATACATTAATCCATTCTGATTTTAACATCTAAGAAATCTAAGTGAAATCCTAAACCTCAAAGAACAACGACCACTTAGCGCCAACATGCAATGTATGGTGCATAAAATACGTGCAGCATAAACATAATGCAAGTGAAGGTGGAAAACTACTTTGCACTCCTACAACATTTAAAATGCAATTGAAAATAAATATGCAAACCAATCACGTACACATAACAATGCAGTTTCATTCATTCATTACATCGTTATAAACACTGTGGATTTCATCCTAAATCAATTAACATTCCAAACCCAACAATTAACACATTAACTTATTCAAACCTGCAGCAGAGACATGTAGCCTGTGGCAATACATAACAATCAACAACCAGTATCGGGACGAAAAGCAAAGGAAAACCTCATTGGGACAACTACATGTTATAGCAAAAAAACAATGTATGTACATAAATAGGATTTAAACCAGTAATCAAACCATAGATGCATAGGCAAATGCAGTAGACAGCAATTAAAGAAAGGTTTAGCAATAGTACGAATTGGTGACGTAAATCAATATATCTCCGAAAACTTATACACATACATACATTGTCAATAAATAATGTACTTCTGAAAGAAGATCAAATTTCAACGTACAACTATGTAAACACTAGAACATGTGCAATAACTTACGTTTGGTTACTTCGCTTTCCGTTACTTATCCCCGCAGACCAAGTTCACCAGCGTAAGGCCGAGCAAAACTATTGTCACACGAAACCCATCAAATAAAAAGAAATGTTGCACATCAAAATCGCTGTAGAAATATAAACCAATCCACGTGTCGTGTAGCTGCAATCCATCTTGACCAGTATTCGTGTTTGTTCATTCTTGTTCCGATGTATTCGTCCTGTCTTTGGCCACACCCATGTGTTCTGTGTTCAGGATGTTCTGCTTCCATCCGTAGCGACAGCATGATAAATGAGACTACTTAGGCTTGTACATTCCTATGGCGTCACATTGTACCCATGATTTCCACGATACAGATTGACTCGTGACAACGATGTGTCTTGGCCGATCACATTTTGAAATGATGACGTGACTTAAAGGAAACCGAAGCACAGCCACTGAGAATGGCTTTGCTACAATACCGTTTAACATGACGTCATTACAATTGACATGCCCGTAGTCACACCGGCCGATGGTCAGTCACAGCGTGGGAACTAGATTCCAGCTGTTATTGTCTATAGTATAGACTGTGACACTGTTTGTGTGGACGATAAAAATTACGTCACTGCAATAATGTCACATGCAACTTTAGCGCATCAGATATGGGATGTCATTCACACGCTAACATTGGGTAACGTACCATGTGAGTTAGGACATGTTTATTATCATGACGTAATGTTAAAGGCAATAGGAGAAAACGGCTTATGATTGGCTGTGCTTAAAGTTCCTTTAAGTGACGTCAGCAGTTGTTGTATTTGTCGGACAAAACACATCGTTTGCATAGAATAAACAGGCCCGTGCGAATCAGGACGGAAATGTCACGTCATAGGCCTTTAACAGCCTATGTCGTCACATTTGAAAGCCAGTCGACAATGAGGAAGGACCACCTACAAAATAAATAACACATGGCCGTGGACAAAGACGGAAATAATAACCTAGATGCACGTGGAATCATTCGGACAACTTATGAATATGGATAACTCTGTACAGATCTGTGGATAGTTTCTATTTTTCTTTGTACAGTATTTCTTTCTAATGATGCTTCCTGTCTATAGTCACTCTGACTCGTTGTTTACCACGTTAGTCATGAGCTCTACAGGAGTTGATGGGACAAACACATGGTAAGTGTACATAAGCATTTGTTAACAATGCTGTACAAGGTTTGGAATCCACCTTTTTTTTATATGTACTATTCTTTAATTTGCATAAAGTTTTTATTATTAAACATCAATCTATTGTTATGTGGGTTTATTGCAATAGACATAGTTGTTGCCCACTTATCTATGGTGTTTCAGGTAGTAGTTATATTGTAATGCAATTGTGGTACCGCTTCGTTCATTAATGCATATTGTGTGCCTATTGTTTCAGTCTTTAGTGCACGTAGGGAGGGCAGATATTTTGCGTACCGCATTTTTTCATTTGCACTTCAACGTGTCTTTGTACATTATTTCGCACTAGCAGTGTGGCAATATGTTTAATTATACACATTTAAAAGCAACGAAATATGATTACGTGTGTTTATATTTCAATATATATCAGTACATGATGAAGACTGACTGAAAAGGCATCGCAGAGGATGGGTTAACCCATTGTTCACCTATGCATTTGCAAGGTACAATACTGATTAGGGTTCTATTTTTCATTATATTGCCTTCCGCGATACTTTTCCCTGTGTAAACACACATGTTGCGCATTACTATGTACTGAACGCACTTTCCATGGAACGGGACGGCTACTGCCGTTTTTTCCTGGCGTTCAAATTTGGCGACTTCAGCGCTGAAACTTACTACACACATGGCGACAATATCAAATTCTCCTTTCCTGCATATGCCGCAAATATAGACATGGCGATCTGGTACAAAAAAACGCTTCTCGCCAACACTTTGGCGGAATCATGCCACTTTAAAAATCTCCTGGCGAAAAATTCAAAACTCGCCACTCTAGCCCGCCTCTCTGCATACAGGAAGCAACTTCTGGCGAATACATGCCGAACGGCATGTATTCGGACCTCTCTGCATAGGCCCCTTAGCCCGATACAGACTCAAGTATTAGAGCGTGGTTTATCATTTGCACCAACACATCGCTGTGATACTCTTGAATGGACTAAAGATGTCCAACTATTCTGTAGAAAACTTCTACTCCATAAGCACTTTCACAAGACAATACCTGATGAGGAGTTTCCGGAATTGGAGACTTCTACGCCAGTTCCAACCACTGTACTTTCCCTAAAACGCCAGGAGGTAGTGAGCCCTGCAACCAACGAACTTGGCCCTGTCGCTAACTTCAGAACACGATCTACCTTTTGTCCCCCTATCCATGCGGTTTCACAGGTGGAGGCATTCGCCAATATGGTAACCCATGATATTGCTAAACTTTCAGATATAGCAGGCTCCAGTAACATCTCTAGGTCAGAATGGACAGCTATTAAAGAATTGAAGTCTTTGACAGATATTGTAATCAAGCCCTCCGATAAGGGGGGCAATATTGTCCTTTGGCCTAGACTGTTATATGAAGCAGAAGCGTTTAACAACTACGTGATGTTCAATGCTAGAGAACTACAGGGTGATCCCACGCTAAAATTTAAGGGTGACCTTGACACTCTAAACATGAGGCTTTGGCAGAGGGGGTTATTACCAAACGTCATCATGACGGCTTGATTACTAAACATCCAGTCATACCTACGTTATATCTCCTGCCTAAAATTCACAAAAACCTTTCCCACCCCCCCCCCCCCCGGGAAGACCTATCGTTTCAGGCATTGGAGGGTTGTGCGAGCCCATTAGCCGTTTCCTTGATGCTTTTTTGCGCTTATCTGTAGAAACCTTTCCATCTTACCTCAGGGATAGCATGGATATACTTTCACGGCTGGATAATATTTTTGTTGAAAAGATACCATTCTAGTTACATGTGACGTAGAAACACTCTATACGTGCATCCGCCATGAAGATGGCATTTATGCCTCAAAATTTTTCTTATCCATGCAGAACCTGAGTGTCAATCTTACAAATACATAAATACAACTTTTGGATTTTGTTCTTAAACATAATTATTTTGTATTTAAAAATACATATTTACAGATCAGGGGAACGGCTATGGGTGCTACATGCGCACCCTCCTATGCAAATTTGTTCCTGGGGTGGTGGGAACGTGAAGAGGTCTTTTCAGATGCAAACAGCGAGTTCACGTCTCATGTGCTGTTGTGGTTGAGATACATCGATGATATGTTCATACTCTGGCAGGGCACGGAATCCCTGCTGAGGCAGTTCATCGATGTTCTCAACCACAACAGTATCAATGTCAAGCTCACTTTCTTATCTAGCAAAACTAATGTGAAGTACCTGGATCTTCGCATCACTATTGGTTCTGATGGACATCTCCTAACGGATATCCACCGGAAGGCGACGTCCACCAATACCATATTACACGTGGATAGTTTTCATCCCTCCCATCAGATTAGGGGGATACCTAATGGAGAATTTGTTAGGCTCCGTCGTAATTGCTCAACATTGGATATCTATAATGCATGTTATTCAGAGCAAGAGGTTATAGTGAATCAGCAATTAAACGGGGTTGTAATAACAGCTATAAATTGGAGAGACAGCTACTGTTGCAACCCAAACCAATACCTACTAGGACGATTCGGTTCATCGGAACCTATAATAACAAATGGAATAGTCTTAGAGGTATTCTCCAAAAACATTGGGGTATCCTCCTGGCAGATCAGGATCTCCGTACTGTCCTAGGTGATAGGGTTAATCTCACGAGTAGAAGGGCACCCAATTTGAAAAATTTGCTAGTGAGGAGTCACTATACCATTCCACCGGTATCTACTTTTCTTAATCAAGCCAATCTTAAGGGTTACTTTAAGTGTGGACACTGCTCTGCCTGCAGATATATGAGGCAGACCAGTGTTTTTCATAACTCGAAGGGAACTCGAGAATTTAAAATCTTTCATTTTCTCAATTGCAAGTCTAAGAACGTTATTTACCATTTTAGCTGTCCCTGTGGATTGATCTACATTGGGATGACCACCAGGGAATTTCGAGTTAGGGTTTTTGAGCATACACGGAATATTAAAAATGCAACTAAAGATCTGGCATCTTTTTAAAAAAATCCCTAGTGTGGCAAGACACTTCCACGATATGCATAGCTCTGACCCCTCTCCCCTGGTGGCATTGGCCATCGATAAGATTCATTTAGGCATTAGAGGTGGCAATATAGAACAACTCCTCCTTAGGAAAGAGTGCAGATGGATAGTACAGCTGGGAACTATGATCCCAGCTGGACTAAATGACTATCTTAGTTTTGCCATGTTTCCCTGATTTTGTTCATGTTCTCTTTTGATTTTATCCTCATAGGGGCCTATGCAGAGAGGATCGGCAATAAATATCTCCTTGTATTTAAAATCTCCAAATTTGGGCGTATTATTTAGTGCATATGCAGAAAAGTCAATGTGGCAATAAAATCTCCATGTGTCGAGATGGCGAGTATTAATCGCCGTTAATCTCGCCATCACGAACGGAGCAACATAGAATTGGCATGAAATACCTGTACTGCAGTGTTGTCTTGCGCGCGCGAGTCTCGCGAGACCTGAAATAAAATTGGCGGACTATTTCAATATCTATCTAACAGTTTTCCATCAGTGTGTATCTGTGACTGCTCATGCACATTGGCAGTACACATAAACCTGTGCTGTGTGTACTAATTATTGCTTGAGTACGTGAATGTTGCATATACTGTCTATATAGCTGCTGTCTGCTAGTGTAACTGTATCCATTGCAATAATTCACAACCATACTGTTGTCTATTGTTTTTAGACTTCTGTTAACAGTAGACAATATTCTGCTTCATACAAGTATGTCCGGTATGAAAGGTACTACTATTAGGAGACGTGGTTCTTATGCTGTAAGGCATGGTGTGGCAAAAGTTGCAGCTCTGAAAAATGTTCGTGCACTTGGTAAATCTGCATCGATGGGGAGTCCTGTTGCAGGAGTAAGTGGGGTGCCTGGTGCTGTTAGGGCGAGTGGATGTGCTGTACAGAGTGGTGATGTGACAGGTGTCGTAAGTTGTGCTGCTAGTGTGACTGGTGCTGTGACAGGTGTGTCGAGTGGTTCTTCTTGTGTGAGTCATGGTGATTGTGTTATTGGGATGAGTGTTAGTGTTGGTGGGAGTGTGAGTGTTGGTGGTAGTGTGCGTGGTAGTGCTATTGTGCGTGGTGGTGCGAGGGCGACTCGTGGTGCTCGGGGCACTCGTGTTCTTAGAGCGTCTCGTGGTGCAAGGCTGAATGCTTGCACAAGTGTGAGTCGTGCGTCTAGTGTGAGAGCTGGCGCAATGATAACAGATGCTGCAAGTGTGTGTGGTGGTGGAAGTGTGGCATCTGATCCTGTTGACCATGAAATGATCATGACCTGTATGGATGTATAGGAGGGATACAACACAGAACAGCAGTTATCAGTTGGTATCTCAGACAAACAGCATTATGTAAAAAAAAAAAGAAATGTTAAATTTAATGACGAAGAAAATCGTGTTCTTGTCACATCAATTTTCGAGCACTATGATCGGCTGTTTGGCCATTTAGTTGGTAAGTGGAAAAAGTTTAATAAATGCCACCGTCTATCCATTGTTTCATGCTATATTTCAGACTGACACACATCATTTTATCAAACAGTATGGCATTGTAGTACAGTTGCAATACTGTGCTTCTACAGTACATTGCTGTGCTGCCATCAAACAATAAAATGCTTTTTACTTCTGGTTACATGAAAGCATTGCACACCTCAGAAGGGAAAAGATGTTCACAGAAGTTGTCTTGTGAAAATTACATTAACGATGGGAAATTGCTCATTCTTGGTTCTTATAGTCAGGACTCTTGTAGGCAATGTACATAGATTGCAAGAACTGTTATTTATGACTGTTTTCCTGATGTATATTTTCAGTTAAAACTTCGGCAGTGGTGAAGAGGGAATTATGGAGAAATATCCGGCAAGCAGTTTCTGGTTGTGGGAACCAACTGCGATCCCATGATAATTGTCGGAAAAGATTCGATGATATTAAACGAAAATTAAAAGTGAAATTACAAAAAATCAATTTGCATGCCTCTGGAACAGGGGGAGCCCCTCCCCCACCCCCCGCTTCACATTTAAAAAGTTACAATTTTAGAAAGAAGTAAAAACCCCCCCAAAAAATTATATTTTCCTACAGCAACTGTTCATTTGCACAAAATGGACCCAGCAGGAAAACTTTGGAAGGGGCCACATGCCACCTACAAACAAATCATTACTGCTGCAATTAGTCAACAGGTTCTCAAGCAAGCAACAGTAAAACAAATCTATGCATACGCCGAAGAAGAATACCAATATTATACATTTTCACGGAATCCGAACATCTGGAAAAACTCAATAAGGAGGAATCTATCGTTACACGTGTGCTTCACGCGAACAAGTGCTCGTGAAGGTGAAACGTACTGTTCGTGGAAATTAAGTGCATGTTGTCACGTTGGGATTGAAAGAGGGACATATGTAACGTCTCACAGTTTATGCAATATGTCTGAAGTTGTGAATGCTTCAGAACAGTGCTTATCACTCAATGCGCCTGCAGTTGATTGTGTAAATGAAGAAAGTCACGAGGAAGAACGTACAAATGGTGTCGTTAACAATGGATACTTACTGCAGCAACAGCATTGTGCATGGGGACATATAAGACGTACTCCGTAAATATATAGGTCCCTCCACAGTGCATCAACATCTGCTGACATACCGTATTTCCTCGATTCTAGGACGCACTTTTTTCCTATTTTCACATTGCTAAAATAGGTCTGCGTTTTAGAATCGATGCATTAAAAAAAATCAGCAAGGGGGCGCTGCTGCAGATGCCGGCTGGGATATTCACAATGTGCATGAAAAGCACATGGCTGCGATCACCCCCCCTCCCCCTTCCCTTCCCATGAGGTGCACAGAGATCGGAAATGCCTGCCAGGGCACATCAACATTGCCCAGAAGCCCCCCCCTTCCTGAATGGATGAAAGAAACCTGGAAATTGACCGTGCTCACCGCGCACTAGGTCCCAAATCGAACGACCCCAAGAGGAGAGACATAATAGTGCGACTACACAGCTACTCCACAAAAAAAAAAAATAGTTGCGGCGAGCAGAGAAATCAACAATCTGATGTTCCACAACGAACCTGTGCAGATCTTCAACGACCTAGCAAGGGTCACGGTCGAGAGGCGACGGGAGCTCAAACCCCTGACCCAATTGTTGCGAGAGAACAGCATAACGTACAGATGGGGGTTCCCGTTTCGACTCGTGGTGACCAGAGGCGGAAAACAGCTATCTATTAGACTGCTGGAGGAGATGCCAGGATTTGACCGGGAACTTGGTCTGACGCTGCCGCCCACGCGGTACCGCGAACAGACTGAGGCGCGAGGACCAGGTCGCGGCTTGGGGCCCATCAGAGCTTCGGAGAGGCTGGCTGGCCAGCACGCACAGAAGAGCTAAACATCAGCATTGGAGCCCGATGATCCTGGGCTATTGATTCCCATCGCGAGGTTTGGTGGACGGTGGGGGATTGCTTTCTTTTTTGGCTTCTTTGATCGGGAGTCCCCCATGTCTCTTCGGATGGGGTGCGGGGGCCTACGCATACCCCCCCAGAGGTGGATGAATCGAGGTGCGTGGAGGCGGGAGACCCGGTTGCTGCGGCAGCACAAGCGATCTAAACCGCAAGGCACCGCTGGGACCTCCTCAACCCGCCTGACGAGGAACATCACCCAGCTCAGGTTTGAGGGGCATCCATCTGGATAGAAAGTTAACTATCTGGGCTATATGGGACAAAGCTCAATCCCTACCAAGTTCGGTATCGGATGGTCCTCTGCCTCCGTTGAGGCTGTTAAATTACCCCTGCAAGTTCTCCCCCCCACCTTTGTTAGCATACCACTAAAGTGTGTATATATAGTTATATCGAAATGTAAGTAATCACTGCGGATCGTTCCAACAACTGAAAAGCTGTTCAATGTTGTTCACTGTTCCTCAACCCCCCACCCTCCCCCTCCCGTACGCTCAACGAGGGATAAAAAAAAAAAGATAATGACTAGAGACATATCTTTTCACCAGTTGTAAATATTATATTGTAGCTCTACCTACAACTAAGTGTGTTACCGTATAGATCTCTCCTTGCGTCTCCCCTTGATGCCCTTCCCCTCCCTGGATCCCCTCTCCTCTGCCCCCGCTTACCCATATGTTTCATAGTTGACACGAGCGACACATCAGAATTCCATCCCTCTCATGTGTCTAACGGCTGATAAAAAAAAATGCATAGTCTGGAGACATAATTATGTTGATGGCTGTAAATAGTTCAATGTGCATCTTGCTTATGACCAATTGTGTGATCGCAGGAACCTCCCCTGTGCCTCTCTTCCACGCCCCCTCCCCCCACCTCCCCTCTCCCTACACCCTTCCCCCCCACCCCCCCTCTCCCCACACCCTTCCCCCCCACCCCACAACTCCCCACACCCTTCCCCTCCTTCCCCCCCACCCTTTTCCAACCCCCATCCCCTTCTCCCCCCCACCCCCCATACCCTTCTCTCCCACCACCTCCCCTTCTCTCCCACCCCATCACTGAAGAGTTCCCAGCCCCTTACCCAATGACACCATGTAAGCTGACACGCAGGGCAGACCTTACCCTAAATAGCAACCCAGAACTTAAGAATTTACCTTCAACGATACAGTGACCCCTGGGGGCACACTGCGGCAACATTATAGATCCCACTTGAGACAGACTTAAAGCATTCCTATACCAGGTCCCCCTTCCTCCCCCATCCCCCACCATCACCCCCTCCCCAGTCACCCCCCCCACTATCACCCCCCCTCCCCAGTCACCCCCCCCCACTATCACCCCCCCCCCAACCACCCCCCACTCCTAAACCGGAAGGATAGATTCAGGGAATATATACGGCACCACTGAGAAGTGGGGGGGAAAAAGAGTTCACTAAAGGCACTAGAGGGTCTGGCCCCTCTGCTGCCCACCGGTTGCCGACGCCAGAACCACCCCCGAAGGGCACCCCAGCCCAAATGCCGGTCGCCTATGGACCTGGCGACTTTTTGTTAGGTTCTAACATGGACCTAATCACCTCTATCTTCCATCTGCTGACCCTGTACCAGCAGATCTTTACCCTACCCTCCCCGCCCTTTCCACCCCTCCCACCTCCTCAGTACACCCGGTCAATCTTACACAGAGAACGAACCAATCCTACATGTTTGCTGGGGCGCAGAGAACTCCTACACCACAGAATCAAGACCCCCCCAAGTGGGAAAGGAGGTGTCCTAAGGTTTTACACCATAAAAAAATTCAATGGCTACCAAGGCCCCAGTTAAGATACTGTCATTAAATTTTCAGACCCTCCCTGTCCCCGTCCCACTAATAGATATTAGGAATATCCAGACCCACATCCTGCGTTTCATCTGGCAACAACGAAGAGCCAGGGTCCCACGGTCGGTACTTTTGGCGTCGAGGACGAGAGGGGGTCTGGGGGCGCCGGATGTAGTCCGATACTACCAGTCAGCCCAGCTGAGGCAGGCAGTGGTTTGGAACAACCCCCCGACCTCTAATTGCTGGTTGGAGATAGAGACGCACCAGGCGTCCCCGACCCCCCTCTCAGCCCTACTATGGACCCACGTCCACAAATGTAAGAAGCCCATGAGACTCAGCCTTGGAGCTATGAGATGCACGTGGTCGACATGGTTGAAAACTAAAGGGAAATATGGCCTACAGTAGCTTCAACCCCCTCTCAATTGACCCCCTTATTCGGGAACCCGGAATTCCCGCCCGGTTGTTCCTGACCCCAATTTAGCCAATTTAAAGGCCTAAACATCAAAGTGGTTGCGGACTTACTGGAAAACGACGAGGTCATGCCCCTCCGGGAACTACGAATCAAATTAACGTCCCCTGATCTCCCTATATTCCAATACCTACAGATTCGGCACTTTCTGAGAACCCAATCCCCTAGCCTAAAATTCCCGCCGCGCTCCAGATTTGAGACCCTCTGCCTCAGAGGCGAGTACCAAAGAGGCCTCATCTCTGAGATATACAAAACACTAGAGGCGGCCCAGCCCTCCCCTAATCATTCATATATGCAAAAGTGGAGCGAGGACCTGAACACCAACATAGATATTGAGGACTGGGAGGATATCTGGGAGGCAGCTACCAAAACGTAAATTTGTTCCGTCACAAAAGAAAATATTTACAACATATTATTTCACTGGTACCTGACCCCGAGTAGACTGAGCCAAATCTACCCAGGCACCCATGACGAATGCTGGAGGGGATGTGGTCAAAGGGGGGACATGTCCCACATTTGGTGGACATGCCCGGAGATCCAAAAATTCTGGACCCGGATCCAGGGCCTCCTGACCGAGACCTTGGATGTGGAGATACCCCGGACCCCTGACCTACGTGCTGGGAAAACCAATCGACGATCTTCCCACCCCTATAGCTAGACTCACGGCAGCGATCCTGATGCTGCGTAGCAGCGGCTTGGAAGAAAATCAAAGCCCCTTCTAGAAGAACGGTAATCACTAGGATAGATGGAATTATGGGTATGGAAAGACTAACGGCAATGCTGAAACAAAAAATGCCGCAATTCTACTCAACCTGGGAACCTTGGCCAGGATCAGGCGCCCTGACTATCACATAAACTTTACCGCAGGACTAACCCCCCGACCTCCGAACCCCAAAGCTCCCCACCTCCACCCTCCCTCCCCCCCTCTCCCCTCTCTTTGTCCAAGTCGTCCAACTATCCACTGTCCACTGTCCAACTAGTTTGTCCAACTATCCACCCCTCCTTCGTCATCCCCTCTTTTTCACCACTGAAAATGGGAAAATGGACTATTGTGTGTCATCAACTCCTCCCATGCTATGTACATGTACCGCGCCGTATCCCTGTGTTGACTCGTTTTCCAATGTCTGTAACATGTACCAATACGCTGTCTGACACCAATAAAGGAAAAATATTTAAAAAAAAAAAAAAGATACTGTCATTAAATGTCAAGGGACTACAAAATAACAGGAAAAGGAGACTGGCACCCCAACATATGAAAAAATCAGGGGGAGACATCATATTCCTACAGGAAACCCACTTCACATCACAAGACCCCCAAAATGTATTCAAAAAAGTGTTTCCAATGTGTTTTTTCACATCATATAGTAGTAAAAAGCGGGGAGTGGCTATATTAATTAGGCAAGGAACTCCATTTAATCAAGTCAAAACAACAGTGGATCCAGAGGGTAGATTTTTGGTGGTAAACGGCTCCTTGGCGGGCTCGGCAATCGCTCTGATCAATGTTTATGTCCCGAATGAGAATCAAACGGAATTCCTAAAAGCAATTCTTGAGGGCATTGACCCGGGATATCTGTCATCGATGCTAGTGGGCGGGGACCTAAACATGGTCTCAAACCCTACCGAGGACAGATCAACCGCAATGGGTCACCCCCGTACAACCCACTCCCAACTCACGGGAAAAAGGTTCAGGGGAATACTGGACGAGTTCTCATTGGTGGACATATGGAGATCCCAACACCAGGGCCAGAGGGACTACACTTTCTACTCAGCTCCTCATCAGACCTATTCTCGTATAGACTACTTTCTGCTAACCAAAAATGTCTTAGAGGCGTCCACTGAGTCAGACATTGGTCCAATCACGTGGTCATCTCATGTCCCTATCACCTTGACCCTATCAACACCATTCGAAAAGACTACATCCTATTCCTGGAGATTAAATGATTCCCTATTGAACAATCCTGAGATAGAGAGGGAGATTAGAACCTCACTTGAGGACTACTTCTTCTTTAACTCGGGATCAGTCTCTTCCCCAGCAATCCTATGTGAGGCCCATAAGGCAGCAATCAGGGGTAAATTCATTTCTATTGCGTCCCATAGGAAAAAAGACAAACAGAAACTGATTAAGGAACTTACCGATAATATTCTAATGCTGGAACAAGCCCACAAAACAAACCCCGTAAAGAAAATCTATAAAAACCTAACTACAGCTAGGCAAAAACTTAAACAAGCCCAACTAGAAGATGTAGAAAAAGCCCTCAAATGAACTAACCAACACTACTACGATAAGGGCAACAAGGCCGACAGACTTTTGGCTAGCAGACTGAGGGGAATACAAAAGATATCCCAAATAACGGCGATCAAGAAAAGGTCTGGTGAGATACAATATAGTGATAACAAGATAGCAGTGGAGTTTACTAAATACTATACGGAACTTTATAACCTAAGATCTAAAAATGGCCGACCTGAACCAATAGCGTCCGAAGCAATAAAAAAATATCTAGACAAGGCGCATGTGCGATGGTGTGGTGGGTAGCTGCTTAAGCTGAGAGCTCCTACCCCGCCGACAGAATAAAACATTTATACAAACAATGCGGGGAACCTGCAGACTTGCTGCACATGCTGTGGGGATGCACCAAAGTGGTTCCTTTATGGGAGGAAATCCAAGATTGGCTACAAGGGATTCTCGGACAACCGCAAACTCGCAGCACTGTGGAAGCAGCCAGATTTACCCACAATGATGAAAATTCGGAACAGAATTTGGTATGTTTGCCGGATGGAGCAATTGACGAGTCTGGTCAATGACACAGGCACAAACTTTCAAAAAATATGGGCCCCATGGCTAGATCATTCGGACATCCCTGGGGTGAATGCCACCAATATCCTGGTTTGATAACTAGAAATGCATTCTCCGCCAAAGAAGCGACACTGACAGTAACAGAAAGGGGTACTGATAGGGAAGACGTAAAACGACTATAGGGTTTCCAAGAGAGGCTTCATGCTGCATAGAGATGATGTCGGCTGTCGAAGAACACAACCAGGAGATGCTCCTCGCCCGGCCTCCCCCCTCCCCCGCCCTGGTCCCCCCCCGCGTTCGTCTTGTCTGTCCCGTACGTCTGTCGTCTCCCCCTGTACGTTATAATTTGTTCAGTGTGGAAATAAATAAAGAAAACGGGAACGTGGTCACTAATGTACGACAATGGGTTGTTAGACAATGTTTGACCTGTACCATGTCCCAATAAAAACTTTTTGTTGGAAAAATAAAAAATAAAAATATCTAGACAATTGTCAACTCCCTACATTAACAGAGGAGGAAAACACGGTCCTTAATGCTGAGATTTCAAAAGAGGAATTAGAAGAGGCGGTTAAAGTGCTAAAACTCTCCAAGTCACCTGGCCCTGACGGTTTCACCAATGTCTTCTACAAGAGATTTCTGCCAATATTATCCATGCATCTATTAAAAATGTTTAACCATATTTTGGAGGGGAATCCAATCCCCACCTCTATGTCTCTCGCCAACCTAGCCATCATACATTAGGAGGGCAGAGATCCGATGCAATGTGGAAGCTATCGTCCAATCTCCCTTCTCAACAATGACCTCAAATTATATAGCAAAATACTGGCAAATAGATTAAATCCTATCTTACCGAGACATATAAATATAGACCAAGTTGGATTTGTAGCGGGCAGACAAGCCTCAGACAACACTCGTAAGATAATTGATATCATTGACCATGTCCACCTCACAGGGACCAAAGCAATACTCAGTTTGGATGCAGAGAAGGCGTTCGACAGAATCGATTGGCTATTCCTAGACCACACCATGCGCAAATTTTTCTTTAAAGACGCATACTTAGAAGGGGTCCGTAGACTCTACCAAGACCCGTCAGCAATGGTAAAATTATCAGGGGGCAGTATCCAGAGCTTTAATATTAAAAATGGCACGAGACAGGGATGCCCCTTGTCCCCTCTCCTCTTTGCACTAACCATAGAACCCCTGGCGGCCACAATTCGAAATAATGTAGACATCCAAGGAATAGAAATTGGACATACGCAATACAAAATATCCCTGTTTGCGGACGATATCATATTAACGCTCTCCAAACCCCAAATTTCCCTCCCAACCCTACAAAAAGAACTCTTAGACTTCGGAAGAATATCAGGATACAAAATCAATAGTGACAAATCCGAAGTACTGTACTTAAACCTGCCAGAGTCAGAGGTGAAACTCCTAAAGCTAAACTTCAACTACCGGTGGAGTTCCTTTTATATCAAATACTTGGGAGTAAAGGTATTGGGGAACTACCAATCCTTATATCAACATAATTATCCAGCCCGATTAAACAAGATCTAGATAAATGGGGAGCATACCAAATATCATGGATTGGGAGAATGATCTCGGTGAAAATGAATATACTCCCCAGATTACTATACTACTTCCAGACTCTCCCGATCCACATCTCTGGCTCAGAATTGAAGAATATCCAAAAACAAATTTTCCATTTTATTTGGCAGGGTAAAAAAGCTAGAATCGCTAGGGCAGTTTTACTTGCTTCAAGGGAGAGAGGGGGTCTTGGAGTCCCAGATATTACAAGATACTATCAAGCCGCCCAGCTGCGACAGTTAGTAGTTTGGAACGAAGAACCAGGCCAATATTGCTGGCTGGACATAGAAATGCAATACGCCAGTACGCCTTCTCTACCAGCATGTTTTTGGTCCCTGAGCAAGGAGGATATGCAGAACAGCAAATTTAAATTGGGACCAATGAGGCACACATGGGAGACCTGGATGACATGCAAACTTAAATTCAAGCTCACGGCCCCCAAGTCCCAACTCACCCCAATTATTAAAAATCCCAAATTCCCACCTGGCTGTGAGCCCAGACAATTTGATCAGTTTACGACTAAAAAAATAAGGGTGGTTGCCGACTTCCTGAGTTTAGGGCAATTCCTGAGTTATCAAAGATTACAAAATAAATATGAAATAGTAGGACTGAATGTCTTTAAATACCTCCAAATTCGGCACTCCATTCAAACATTATCCCCAGCATTGGAATTTCCCCCTCTCACAAGCTTTGAAAGGCTGTGCAAGGAAACAGCCCACCAAAAAGGTCTCATAACACAAATTTATGCAGAATTGGAAAGGGCGACAGAAGCCCCCGTCCATGACTACATGCTTAATTGGGCAGCACAATTGGATATAGTTATAGACTGAAAGGACTGGAAAAGTGAAGGAAGACCTAATTTCCTCGCCTATGCTTCAGAACTGAGAGGAGCCTTTCCTCTGCCAAGAAAAACTGAAGCCTTGTGACTGGATACACCATCTGCACCGTTTTGCAGCAGACTTCCCCCCGGGAAGCTTTCACGCCCTGCCACTGTTATCTCCAATCTTTGATGAACTTTTCAGGCCTGGTAGACGAACGAAATGAAACGTAACGCAAGCCAGGTTTCAAATCCTTTGTCTCAGTTTATTACTCATAGGGTAATGACTTTTATACAGAAAAAAGAAGATATTGGTTAGAGGCGTAACATAGGCGTATCCTAGGTGTGTCTTGGGCGTAGCTTTGATTAGAGGCGTGATTTAGGGGCAGGATATATTAGTGGTTTGGTGAAATAAGGTGCTCTTAAAGTGTACTATGCATAGGAAGGAGGGGAGATACACTCTGGGTAATAAAACATTGATTAATGTGACACTGAGTATAGAGCAATGGGGCACCAGATACCCTGAAGGTTGGGGTAGGCAGTCCAGAGACAGCCCCCCCCTACCTCATTGGGTTTGGCCCTAGGTACTCACAGTATTGACTGGTCACCAGAGTCTCCCCTCCACCGCGTGCTGCTGAAATGAAATGGGGTCCAGCAATGTAGAAAAGAGTGCAGCGCACCGCGATCCAAATGAAGAACAGGTCTGGCAAAAGGTATCTTTAATGAGGAATCATAAAAGCAAGGGATGCAACCCTTCTACGCGTTTCGTGCTTGGCACTTTATCAAGAAGTGCTTCCACACGATATACAGAACAGTTAAATAGCAATGGCTGCCAAATCTCGCGATATCCATGACGTCACCGCACTGCCGTAGCCAATGAAATCTAGCCCTCTGACGCATGCGCCCTGAGACCTAGCATAGGGGAGTAGCTAGTCCTATCGCCGTCCTCACAACACTGTTGTGAAACACCCCTGGGGGAGTGCCACAAGGGGAAGGAAGGGCTAAACGAAGGCTGCATCCGCCCCCATCCTGCCTCTGAGCACACATTGTGGAAAATAAATGGCAAAAAAAACGGCAAAAAAGCGGCAAAAAAGCGGCAAAAAAAACAGCAAGAAAACGACACAAAAACTCAAGCATGACATCTAAAATGAATAATGACAAACAATATTAATAATAAACTCTACTCCAGCACATGTATTGCCCGCATAATGGGGGATTAACCATTCATGTGTCAGTGCACTCATCCACCAATGAGAATGCCCCACAGGAGAGAGTTGACGACTCAGACATGGTATATATCCCCCATTCATATGGTATGCACATGTACTGAAAGTAATAAAAACAATATATATAAATGGGCAGATTAATTCTTCCACTGATGCTTCTATGAGCAAATAAAGACTGATAATCAGACTCAGTCATGGTTGGATTGTATCAAAAAAATTGTAATATACATAGCGACACTGGGCAGCCACTTACAATAGTAACAAAACATACATATTTATTTGATTAAAAATCTGACAAAACATTTAAAAAATATTTTTAAAGTATACAGTATACTCGTGTAAAAACAAATAAGCATCCTTGTGCTGACAGTGAGGTATAATGAATTCTAGCAATCATATTGTGCATTCTATACTGTGGGGTACCTAAGGAAGATCATTATTCATATTGACTAGGTAACTGTAGATACTGTGTATACTAGCTATTCAATGTACCTATAGTGATTCAACATCTCATATTTGTTGCTATACAGATTTACACAACAATATTGGGGTACTTTTATCATATCATTTCAATGTAGCCAACAATATTCTATCTATCTTTCATAACTTTTGGCAATAACTCAATATTTAGCGGTCATATACAGTTTATTCAAGGAAAGGGTCTGGGATAAGGTGATGGGAAAAATAAACCAATAAAACAATTGCATGAAGAGCTAGCTGGTCTACATCAGCAGACGGAGAAGTTTTGCAGAGAGAAATAATGGTGTCATGAATATTTAGTAGGATCTATATGTTTGATGAGACATTTACTATTCATCTTAAAAAGTGGTTGATAGTCCACTCCACATTTATCCCTTCAGGAAATCTTGTTCTCAATGTGAATATCCAAAATGACTCTCTACAATTCAGGGTGTTCACAATATCTCCCCCTCTCTCCTTTTTTGTAATTTTTTCAATACCCAAAAAAGAGAAGTTCCTAATTCCCCCTTTATTGCATTCTGAAAAGTGCTTTGATACAGGGTGCTCCAGATCTCGTTTCCGAATTAGTCTGCAGTGCTCCTGCATCCTTATTTTTAAAGCTCTTGTAGTCCTATCGACATATCTCTTCCCACAACCACAGCTAATCACATAGACTACCATAGTTGTGTTACAGTTGATGAAATTATTGATATTATGCTGCTTGTGTGGGTTGTGGGAAAAGACATGTCTGGAAGGTCTCATAAATTCGCACATGTTGCACTGATTGCACCTAAAAGACCCTCTGGTCAAAAAACGGTCTGGGTTACCCAATGGGGTGGATACAACACTTGGGGAAATAAATGATGCCAATGTTTTGGCACGCCTATAAACATATTTAGGGACCTGCTTGGTATATTCACTTAAGATGGGATCCATTTGTAGTAGGTCCCAGTGTTTGTTAATAATCTTTTGGACTTGACCACTTGATTTGCTGTATTGTGATATAAACATGGAACACACTTAATCATTCTCGTGTATCATCTTTTTTCTGGCATCCTTCACCCTGGACTTTTGGGGTAGCAATGTTTCTCTCTCAATCTCCGCTACTTCTTGGAGAATTGATTGGAGGGTCTCCCTGTCATAACCTCTTTCCACAAATCTTAGTGGCGTGACTTTTGGGACGTGTTTTCCCAATACAAGCAATGTCTGAATACATAGCTTATTCATTGTCTGTTATCAAAAGAGACCTTGAGTCTTTAGCAACTATATTACACTATTTTGCTTCTTGCAGAGAACCATTCTATTATATTCTAACTAAAACATCAGGAAATTGACAACACAAAAGTATCGTAGTAATATCCTGACCAGGAAGAAAGGAAATGCAATTTGGCAGAAACTGAGTGCATTTAGGAATTATATTTCAGCAAAAGGCTGACTACAGAATCTTAACTAGTTATGACCATACAAAATGGAAGCTTAACATAAGTGCAGATTCTGGCCTGACATACTGGTCCTAACAATTCCCTCCTTTTTGTTCTCTAAAAGAACAAATACCCTTACTAGGTACTTTTCTCTATGACTATAGCCTTATGGGGACCAATAGTATCATAGACTCTGTTCATGGCCACATATGAATTATTAGTTGCATACATGGCGTGAGATGAAACTGAAGGTTTCCTTGAGACAAATGAAAGCATTGCACACTTAGCACAGTGAAAAATAACAAAAATTGCTGCGATTATACTAATTACTACAATAAAACCATAGAGAATTTTCATACCCAATTCTTCGATCCAACTAGTGAGTCCTGACATCCAATTTAAGCTAAGGCCTGAGGATTCTTTACGCATCCTTGCCTGAATTTCCTGTAACTTATCCATATCTTTATGAATAGCGCCAGACTCGTCTTCAATATAGGCACAGCACTTCTGTCCTACAAGTTTACAAACACCTCCTTGTGAGGCTAGCAGATAATCAAGAGCCATTCTATTCTGTAATAATACTGTTCGGATCTGCTCTTGTTCATTAGTCAAACGGATGATAGCATCACTTGTCTGATTAATAGCATCATCAATATTTACCATAAGATCACTTAATTTAGAATAGAGATCCAGAACACCTAAACTAGGTATAAAAACCCCAGCTGCAATGTGGGTTGGACTAAAGTCCTGACATACTGGTCCTAACAGAAAGTATTTGGGAATCAGCCTCAAGAACTTCCATATGTACCACAATCAAAGAGAATATATATACAAAATATTGTTTCGCTGGTATCTTACTCCAGTCAGAATAAATCAAATCTACCCTCTGGCCGACGATTTATGTTGGAGAGGCTGCGGACAAAAAGGTGACATGGCTCACATCTGGTGGTCATGTCCAGAAATTCAGAAATACTGGGAAACCATACAGTCTCTAATTAAAGAGGTCACAGACCTCACTATACCCATTGATCCGCTGACCTACTTATTGGCCAGGCCAATTGAAAATATTGACCGCCCAATAAGAAAATTGATCTCCATCATTCTCATGGCGGCTAGATGTGCTGTGGCAGCTTCATAGAAGATGGTGTATCCCCCCTCCCCCCTAAGCAAACAGTTAAAAAGAGAATCCAAGAGGTAATGCTGATGGAGAAGCTATCAGCCTTCCTAAAGAGGACGACGGTATCCTTCTATAAAATATGGGAACCATAGCTGACCCAAACAGCAGATTAAAACTGGCTACCCCCAACAAGCGATGGATGTGACATGGGAGGAATCCCTCATGGGGAACTGAGGAGGACGGGACCTTCCTTCCTCTAACTCCCCCCAACCCCCCCCCTCTTCTCCCCCTCTCTTTCTCTGTTTCCACTCTCACGCTAGCCCTGCCGACCCAAGTCGTAGGGTCGGGGGTGCGCTGAGACTATCTCTGTTACAAAATTAGAAAAACCTTGTATTAGGCCACAATATGTTTGTTTGTAAAAATGTGTATCACATAATGCCTAATAAAAAAATTGAACCAAAAAAAAGGTCAAACCAAAACCCCCCTTGACTGTTTCGGAAACGTATTCCAGGATGTCTTCAGTGTGCAAGCGTATTTGTGACTTAGCAAGCAAACTTAGTAACGAAGATTTTAATCGGAAGCTGGCTTTTATGCAGCAGATTTTCTTGAGCTGGAATGAAAAAGGCTTTCCATCCCAAACAGAAAAAAAGAGGGAAGCAGAGGTTGTAAATGAAGATTCTGGGATTCCCAATTCAATGGAAAGTGGGCAGACAGCCAAAGAACCCCCATTGATTGAAAATAAACACCAAGGGTCACCAGTTTCACCTTCTGTAGAGCATCAAAAACCAGATCTAAGCCAAAGTTTCTTTCGTAAGCAACGGAAAATTGTGGGAAACGTCAGGGGGTTAACTGCTTCTCAACGATCATACAACCGAAAGAAAAATTTGCCCCATCTTAAGCTAACGGATGTTTAAGAACCATCATTGAAAGTGGGTTCAGCTGTTCTTGATACGGTAATTGCTAAAGCTGCGGAATTGGTTCAACTAGGGCCTGGTCGCAGTCCTCCTCAGGACCCTCGCAAGGCTTTTCAACTAACGCTTTTTTCAAGTAGCTGTGAGCCTGTTGTGCAGATTATATGTTTTAAAAACACGTATGTTACTGTTAAGACCAGTGGAGCCAACACACTTAGTTTGTAGTGTGGCAAAAAGCTAGATGTGGCCGATAGTGACAAGCCTGGTCATAGGTTCATGAGTTTGTACTCCAGGGCGGCTTCCTTGTTGACCGTTCCTGAATCGCCTTGTTCGTGTATTGAATTTATTGCCTGGCCCACAACTGAATCAAACTGTCCTCGGGAACAGGCACAAATAGCTGTAGCATGTGCAGTTTGATTTATGTAGAGGGGCTGATCCAATTTCAAAAGTGTATAACCTAGGCAAAAAATTATCCGAATATGCCATTCACTGCTTTAGGCACTTGAATTTTTTGATCTTTTCATCGTCAACATTTTTTGAGAGGATATCACAACTTAGTTCAATTCGAGTAGCACTTTTCTGCATTTGCAAGCAACCTAATACGGGCTTGTTAAAATTGCCACATGTGTGATGATTGGTATCACCTAGAATGCACGGATGTGCCTCTTACGTCCCATCCTGTTTTGCATGATTTGAGCTACCCCTCGGTATGCAAAATTTGCAGTGATGAGCCCCCGCTTAAAAATTGAACCATCCTGTGCCCTGCTCCCCTACACTAGATTTGTCGCTATTTGCTAAAGGGTGGATATTTACAGCTGCTGGCAAAATTATAGTGATGTAAAACGCTTGCTTTACCCCCTTTCAAGTGCTTAATATTGAATCATCGTGGGCCATAGAACGATACTTTTTATCACATGCAAATAAGTCTGTGGAAAAACTGGGAGAAGTTTTATCTCTGGCAAGTTTAGGGCGATTCAGTGAAGTCAAACAGCGGTGGTTGAATCACATAGGGAAAACCCCTGTAGGAAATGTGATTGACGTGTGGGGCGATTTGGATAACAATTTAACTTAATTTTTTCACGGTTTAGTTCAGACAAAAGTTTACAGCGTTTACACAAATTCTGTGTGCAACTTTTTGGAATATTAAAACATTGCAAAGGGTATAGCATTCAATCGTCTGGTCACCAACTCATTCCAAGGCACTTTAGAAAACGCAGTGCAGCAGTGGGCTGAACCTTACTCAGCAGAATGCCAGTTCTTTTTTCCTGAATCTACATGTGGTGAAACTACGGTTGATTTAACTGGAAACTGCCCAGGGATAAGGCGGTACTCCCACCGTGAAATCATTTCCGAAATGCCACCCTTTCTGCTTTTACCGACTGGTGATTTGTGCTCATTGAAAGACGTTTTCCCTGAACAGTTGGACTTTTTTGGCGCTAAGTTTCAATTCGTAGGAACGGTGCATCACAGTACAAATCATTTTCTCCATTCGGTTGTTTTCAAAGGTTCTCAGTTATATTACGATAACAAGTCCAAAACGCAGTTCCAAACTCCATGGGAAAAGCGGGCCCCCATAGCAGTTTATCTAATGTCTGAAATTTTGCATTGATTTTGGCGGTACCGAACTAAGCAGGCACATTTTTAGTAGGAATATTTCAGTCAGCATGCAGCAACTTCCCAAAACTTGAGATGGGGCATGTTGACTTTGAGTTTTTCTTTTTTCGTTCTTTGAATTCAGTATCAATGTGCAGAAACATCCCAAAACCTGAGTAGGGGCTCATTGATGCTGAATTTGCACCTGCTTTTGCTTGGTCACAATTTTTTTGTGCTTTGTTTATTAAAATGCGTTGAGTTTAAAGAGAAAAGATTAGAAAAACACAACAAAAAATAAAAAAAATATTTAAAAAAAATCTGTTTTGTGTGCATGCTGTTTATTTATTTTTTGTTGCTTTTTTCATTTTTTTTTTAAATTCAACATCAATATGCAGACACATCCCGAAACTTGATTAGGGGCTCAATGGTGTTGAATTCGCATCCTGCACTTGCTTCGCCACTTGCTAATTTGTTTTGCCCTTCATTTATCAATAAGTACGCGTTTTTAGTTTCTATTTCTATTGATTCATTACTTTTTCTTACTTCTACATTCTTTCTATCGTTTTGTTAAGTTGGAGAAAAAAGATTTGAATACAACAAAAAACAAAAAAATAAAGTATTCGTTTTGCTCGCTGTTATGATTACTTGTTTCGTTGTTGTCATTGAATGTTATTGAATGTTATTTGTTAAAACTCAAAACTTTTACATATTTCCATCCATTATTTGGTATTTTTAGATGTGGTCCTAATCTTTTGAGATAAAAAAAAATTACGGAAACAAGAAAAGTATAAATTCCAAAAATAATAAAAGTAAAAAAAAAAAAAAAATGTCCAGGTCACTAGCTATTCAGTCTCGAAATTTAGCTGAGCTGAATTTCGAGTGTTCGGGAAAACGCCCGTCAGGCGACCATCTATATTTCCGTGTCATTTATATTGTACTTGTTTACACTGGCGACACACTTTATTCGAGCTCGGCTAGTCCCACGAATTCGGGTATACCCGGGTGTATTGAGGTTTGTGACTGTTTTCTGCCCGAGTGCATTGAGTTATTTTCCGGCAGGGATTGAAGCATTTTATTCCCGTTGGCTGCAATACTGCACAGTACATATATATATACTGCATTATAATTCATGAATTTATGCCATCTGGTAGACACGCGAAGCATTGCAGCCTATTAAATCCTAATCATTATCATTTAACAGATCAGCCGCCCATCAGCCAGGCATGAACCCAGGCTGGGAAGGCAAATGCAACGGGGCTTGTCAGAGGTGAGGAGCGGCGCATTCCAGGTATCTGCCAGGTACATACCGGGTATTTGCTCGAATAAAGTGTGTCGGTGCAGTATTTAAGTATTGATCATCAGCTGTACTCTTTAATACTTTCCACTCAAGTGTGAATAGCCACTGCCACTTCTCTGTCAAAAAATTGGTACAGTTGTCGGAAAATGTGGGCATACACTTTTCGCAAAAAACTAAAAACGTTTAAGGTGCACGATACCAACCGAATTGAAGCTCAGAACAAGCACATAAAAGATGTTTTACGCAAATACACGAGCATGTTTGAATGTGTGAAAGGATTGTTTACTTTTTGTAGCTTGCTAGGAACTAGGAGACAAGAACATCCTTTTGAAAGCACTCATTGTGAGGATATGTAATGATGAATAAGTTAATAAGCAATACTTTATTAATCAATATATAAAATAAATGGTTAATTAATTCAACAATAAACAACTAACAAAGGTGACTAAACATATAAAATGAACCAAAGTGCTCTATACAAAAACTGAGGCTACGGGGAAATTCATTACACACAATTGCTGATTTGCAATGAAATGATTCACAAATGGTGAAGAAAAACCCCTTAGTCCAGCAATGAAATAATTAAAAGCCTGTACAATTTAAACAGGTAACAAAGGACTGACCATAGGGTAGTTGCAAGTAAATAACATGTGAATGTCCCTTCAAAAAACCACAGATGGTAAAGATAAACAGTGAATACTGTGTCAAAATAATACAATCAATATTGCCAGGATGTAAAATGCTCATATGAGAGCGCCTGAAATGCTAGAAATCGATTAGCAATAGGTTAATACATACACAAATATTTTCCAGATTCTGAGAAATGGAGTGCAAAACAGCCCACAAAATTTGTTAAATGGCTCTGAGGCACGGGACTAGCCTGTATCAAGTTATAGCCTCCTAATAGATAAAGTAAAAAATGCACTCTAAACATCCAACAGTAACTTGTGGCAATAAAAAGTCTGTGGTGAGGAAACAAACAAATGCATGTAGAGGGTGTAGCCGCAAATGTATCACACACACTTAATGTAACAGTCAGCTGCTATGTAGCCCACAAGAAAAAATCACTTCAAGCTGCAGTTTAGTCAATATCCTGCATGTGTTTTTTCTGTTAATAAATCAGTTCTGTAGTAAGAAAAAATACTTTTAGCTTTTCTGTTTTTAAATAAACAACTTTGAAAGACCAATTTTCTTGTATTTTATTTTAACAGCCATTTGCTAAGGCACAGCCCCTTCATGTCCTGTCATAAGCCCTGGCACACCCCTTTGTCAGTCCTGTCCTCCCTCTAGCACATGTCAGTGCAGGAGTGCTCATGAATATTCATGAGCTTCCACTGAGTGACAGAAGCAGATGAAAAACATATGCCATATCTAAAGATCTTGACAAATTTTGCCGATCAATACAAGGAGAACAAATTGACTGGCAGCTATACAGTTCTTTAGGTAATTAGAGATGGCCCACAAGAAACTATTGAAGTAAAAAAATTAATTAAAAAAAAAAAAGACTGAACTGCAGCTTTCAATGACGCTTCAACAATTTCATATTGAAAACGGACTACTAAGTTTCAAACACCATCGTCATGGCTTAGAAAAAAGTGAGTAGTACAGCTGACTGAATAAAGAGTTACATTTACGTAAATAATAGCGTTAGTGCGGTGTGTGGCTAAGAGATCTGCATAATAGCAGCTCGTGGGCAGACCCGCACATAACAGTGCCTCTCACCCTCTTCCCTGCATGTGAGCGTGATGACGTCAGTCCGGTTCAGCCTCCCACCTGACACACGTTTAGCTGAGGCGCTTTTTCAAAGGTGGTGACGTACGGTACTACGGAGGGGATACTTATAGTCAATCACCAATGATGCAGTGGAGGCACCTGAGTATAGCCAACTACGACCAGCTGTTAACACCAGCACCAGTTATGTCAACTTTCTACTGTCTGGCTAAAATTCACAAGGGCACTTTGCCCCCTCCCGGCAGACCTATTGTGTCCGGCATTTCCAATCTAACTGAACAGAGCAGTAAATATATTGATCAAATTTTGCGATCTTTTGTCAATGCTTTACCATCGTTTCTGAGGGACACTAAAGATGCTCTAAATCGACTTAATGACATTGTTCTAGATGAAGACACCCTTTTAATTAGCCTCGATGTGGAATCTCTCTATATCTCTATCGTACAGCAAATAGGGATAGAGGCTGTAGCCTATTTTCTTAAAAGCAGGAGCTGCGAATTTGTTGAACATAACCAACTTGTATTGGACCTCTTGAGGTTCATATTGACCCACAATTACTTTACCTTTAATGGTATTATCTATCACCAACTCAGGGGTACGGCAATGGGGACCACCTGCGCCCCCACCTATGCAAATCTCTATCTCGGATGGTGGGAGGCAGAGGTGGTTTTCCATGAAGTAAATGAGATATTCACCACACATCTCATTATGAAAGTTAGTACAGACAGCACACACTAAGAAAGTCTGTGTAGCGATAACGGGTGCAGACGGGAACAGAGAGGACCCTCGTTGCTCTCAAATAATCAATAGAACATAAATGTTCCCAGCACACCAAGAAAAAAGAACTAATAAAGGATCAGCCAAAAATCTAATTTAATTAAACATTAATGATGCATATAACATCAAACAGCAATAGAGGGACAACGTATATATAAGGGAACAGGGACAAAGACATGGATGGGGAAGGAAAGAGAGGAAAGGAGAGGAAGAAAAAAGCACGGGAAATAAAAAGTGCAGGGCAAGGGGGGTTAACGTAACGTTTTGGGGTACAGACCCCTTCTTCTGGCCCGTTCCCAGGTAGACCGAAGTCACCTGGTACTTCCCTTACCCTATGACTAGGTCCCTGAAATACACAGTGACACACTGACACTAAATTACAAAGGTAAATGAAACAGTGGAATACCAAAGATATATAAAGAGCTACTGCTAGTTCTCCAAGCAAAATACAGGTAAACTGGGAAGCACAAATCTCTTAATTAAATTTTACTTTTTGGCTGATCCTTTATTAGTTCTTTTTTTCTTGGTGTGCTGGGAACATTTATGTCCTATTGATTATTTGAGAGGAACGAGGGTCCTCTCTGTTCCCGTCTGCGCCCGTTATCGCTACACAGACTTTCTTAGTGTGTGCTGTCTGTACTTACTTTGTTAACTTCTTTCCATTGAGACTTGCACCACACCATTGCTGTCTTAATGTCGCAACCAGTAGAGATTCCTCTCACCCAGACATCCAGCAATTTTTTCACTTATACTGATATTGATGCATCACATATTGCCACCCTATGCACTGGGGCACGTGACTTCTTAAATGCTGACAACCCTACTGATGCACCCAGGGACCTAGAGAAAACATTGAAACATAAAATTAGTCTTGAGTTGCATGCCACCACCGTGGCGGAATATTTCCATCAGAAGCGTATTCCTAGGGGATTACGTTGCAAGCTCCGACCAACCCTTTTTTCAGATAATAGCAAGTATAAGAAAAAATGCGAGGGTATATTAAGTAAGTGCTCGCAGGACCTCATTATTCTCACGATTGACTACATTCAGAAGGACCTGACTGAGACTAAGGGGCCTATGCAGAGTGCAGCACTGAAATAAATCGGCGATGTTAAAAACGTTCACATTTTATTACGGGCATTTCTCTCTGTATTCAGAAAGCTCCGATAACCAGCATTTATGGCATGAATTAATATGGCGAGTTTTAAACGGCGTGATTTTCGCTGTGGAGAAGTGCTTGAAAAAAGGCGCTTTTTTTATTTTCAAATCTCCTCAGCTCTTTTTGGCGCGCTACTCACGCGCGAGCAGTTCTGTAACATTGTAATCAGCCGTTGGATACATTTTGACGGTCATTACCTAACAGTGTGTCAGTGTGATAGGAACAAATTTCCTTTCGTGCTGAGTTAAAGTGTTGCTGTATCATTGTACGCTCTTGTGTATTGAAGTAGCAGTTTCTGTGTTTGTCTTATTTGTAACAGTGTGTCTTTGTTACTTAGGTACAAGTGTTGCACTGCCATTTACTGTTTCATGTACATTTTCATTGTGGGTGGCTGAAAAACAGAAAAAATGGAATTGTGTGGGGTTAATGGGCGTACTAGCGGTGCTGTTATGAGTGGATTGGCAAGTGGTTCTGCTGTTGCAAGGTTAGGTGTGAGTGGTGTCTTGCGTGTTCATTCAGGTGTTTCAGTAGCTGCATCGGAAAGTGGTGTTAGTGGTGTTGGAGGGGTGAGTGCTGGTTCTGGTGCTGGTGATACCATCATAGGTGTGAGTGGAGGTGGTAGGGGAAGTCGTGGTGGTAGGGGTAGTCGTGGAGGTAGGGGAGTCGGGGTGCTGGGGGGAGTATGTGTGTTAGGGGGAGTCGGGGTGCTAGCGGGAGTATGTGTGTTAGGGGGAGTCGGAGTGGGAGTCGCGGTGCAAGTTCTAGGGGGGGTGGCAGGGACATTGTTGGAGGCTGTGTGAGTGCCGGTGGAATGCTGAGTGGTGATGCTATGGTGATTGGGGATGCGGGTGTGAGTGGTGTTGTGAGTGTCAGTGTTGGTGGAAGAATGGCAAGTGAGTGTGGTGACAGTTGCATTGTAGATCAGTCATTGCCATGTGCACAGGCATACACCAGTGAACCTGAAACTGGTGAACTGGAAGTGGAGCATGACACAGCAAGTGTTAAAAAACGCAATATTAAATTTAATGACGAGGAGAACCGTGTTCTCGTTACTGGAATACTGGAACATTAGGATCATCTATATGGTCACATCGTAGGTAATAAAATAATTTTAGGAGACTTCCGGTGGCGTCAGGGAGGATGGCAGCGTGAGGAGCTAGCTCCCGAGCCCCTCCATTAAGCATAGCTATATGAATAGTGAAACTATAGGAAAAAAACTGAAAAAAGAGCCGGAAAATAAATAAATAAAAACCCCAGGACTGAGCCCCGCGACTCACGGAGTTCCGGTGTGCCCGCGCGAGGCTCCGGAAGGCTTTCACTGGTGCTCGGGGGGGCCTTTTGCGGGCACCAACCCCCTGCTGCAGATCTTCACCCGCAGACTGCCGCGCGACTCGGCGTCAGCTGCGGGAGCGGTGGAGAGAGGCGGCGAAGGCACGTGTGCTCCGTGGAGCACGGATAGAAGGGGAGCCGCAGGCGAGCAGGGACGGACCCCCCCGCCCCCCCTGGTGTTGCAGAGGTACACGCGGTAGCCTCCCGCGGCGTGGCGGCTGGAAGAGGGAAAGTAGAGGACTCCCCCTGGATACCACACCACAAGACTGAGGTACTACCCTGAGCTGGGACCCGGTCGTGAGGGGAGAGAATCAAGAAGATATCCCCTAATTAAGGGAGGCAGAGGCCCCAGGCACGAGGCTAGCAGGGAGGAGGCAGCCATTTTGAGAGGGTAAGCAGAGGCACCAACACCCCACAAAAGAGCCTAAGGAGCGGACACCCTGCCTGTTGAAAATCCCTAACCCTACTGTCAGAGCCCCAGGGTCACATATCCCTACTCCCCCACAATATTCTGGACTGAACTAAATAAAAAACTGGTGGCCTAAAAATAGTGCCAATCGGGGTGAGAAATCAATAAAAACTAACCAGAGCACGGCAAATCCAAACCATAGGGTGTAAAGTCCAAATGGAGTCCTAATACAACTGGTGATGAAGGAATCTCACATCAACGAAATGCAATATGTGGGAAAAAGAAAAAAACAAATTATGGTGCAGTATGCCAATCACTGATAGCTAAAATAATGACAGACTAACAACACAAGACAAACAAGACAAACAGACGAAAACACACTAGCAAGGCTCAAGAATAAAACAAAGCTAATTTATTACTGGATACTAGGAGGGTTATACAGTAGATATAACACGCATCCGGAAGGGTAAAAGTGAAACCCTACTCACAAGATGCTGGACAAATACAGGCAACAAGCTGGAATCGTTCTGGTGGGCTTCCAAGATGGCGACCGGAGCGCTCTCACTGGCGTCCCCACGTAACAGGGGTGGAAGGTGAGTCACACGAATAACGGGATTTCCGGGCGGATGTGACGTCGCGCCACACGATACTCCCAACGCTGACGTTCCTCCTTCGCTTATCTTCCACGGCTACACCACGGCTACACTTGCTGAACTGCAATCAGGAATGTTAAAATTCAGGTATAGATGTTGTCTAGAATTAATCCTCTGGCTCCACCTTGTGGTGAAAGCTAGAAATGTTCGTAAGGAATCTGGGATGGCTATGTCAAATCTAGAGTAATGGAAAGACTAGAAACTGTTCAGTAGGTTAAACAATGTTAAGCCTTTAATACCCTCAACGGGTGACGAGTGGTTATATAAAGTGTTAAATTGTTGATTTCCAGTGTTATGCATGGTCTCGATTGATCTCTGAATACCCTGGAGGGGCTTCGGGACCTCCTTGGTGGATTCCGGAACCAGACTCACCGAGAAGTCTCCAGAGGGCAATATGCCCGTCCCCCTCACCCTTAGAGTGGTGGGGGTTACTATGTTAGGGCGTCGTTATCGCCCACTTTCTCTTTTCTTTTTCCTCTCTCCTGCCCCTCTGTCTCCCCCTCCCCAGGTGTCCAAACAGCTCGTCTCCAAGCCAACCCTTCCCAGCGCAGAACACGCAGATACTAGAAGACTCAAAACTGTCGAAGCCAAAAAGACACACAGACTTCAGCTAGACACGCACGCAAAGGAAGAAGGTAGGATGCCCCTCCACCCTGGGAAAGTGGAGGGATCTCAAGACCCTGCCCAACTAAAAAAGGGGAAATGGTTAGTAAAACATCTCTAAAGATAGTGTCCCTTAACGTAAAGGGGCTAAATTCAGTGATTAAGAGATGACTGGCCCTCCACGAACTCAAAAAAACAAAAGGAGATATACTATTCCTTCAGGAAACCCATTTTAATACTACATCACCCCCAAACACCTTCAAAAAAGACTACCCCCAAGCATATTACGTGTCTTGTACAACAAAAAAACGAGGGGTGGCTATATTATTCAAACATAACACACCATTCACCCTAAAAAAAGCGGTATCAGACCCAGAAGGTAGATACTTAATTCTATATGGCTCACTCACTGGGGTAGAAATAGTCCTCGTGAACGTATACTCCCCAAATGATGGCCAAGCAAAATTTTTAAGGGACCTATGTGATAACATATCCCCCCAGCCAAGAACCACACTACTGATAGGAGGAGATATGAATATGATAGTCACCCCAGAACTAGACAGAACAAGTGCACAAGGAACGTCTCAAACGCACTGAAAAAAATGCGAAAGACTTTAGAAACATTTTAAAAGAATACTCGCTTACAGATATTTGGAGAGCGCAGCACCAGGGCCAGAGGGACTACACGTTCTACTCAACCCCGCACCAGACCTATTAAAGGATTGATTATTTTCTGGGAACCAAAGATGTTCTCCAGGCATCCTCCCAGTCAGATATAGGGTTAATATCATGGTCGGACAACGCTCCGGTCTCACTAGTACTCTCTCTCCCCTTCAGTAAAAGCACTCAATATAATTGGAAATTAAATGATTCTCTGTTGAACCAAATAGATGTAGAAATAGACATTAAACAAAAACTCAGAGAATATATTACGCTGAATAAGGGCTTCGTAGAGTCACCAGCAATGCTATGGGAAGCCCATAAGGCTACAAAAAGAGGGGCTATTATTTCCATAGCATCATATAAGAAAAAAGCTAAGCAAAAACTATATAATGAACTAACGGAAAAAGTGCAGCTTTTGGAACAGAAACACAAAAATAACCCCTCAAAAAAATTATTCAAAGTACTAGATAAAACTAGATCTGAATTGAAGCAGACACAACTAGATGAAGTGGAGAGGGCGTTAAGGTGAACCAAGCAAAAATACTATGATAAAGGTAACAAAGCCGATCGACTATTGGCGTCCAAACTTAGAGGACTGAGAACCAAAACGCAAATCTCAGCTATTCAAACTAGTTTAGGAACAAAAACATACAACGAGAAGCAAATAGCAAAAGAATTTTCGGAATTCTAGCTTAAATTATACAATTTAAACTTCCCAAAGAATAGACTATCGGGAGCGGAGGCTATCTCTGATTACCTGGGGAAGTGTAAACTTCCAGAACTTACAGAAGAAAATCATTTAGAACTAAATAAGGACATAACACAGGAAGAACTTCTAGAAGCTATTGCTCAATTAAAAACTAGTAAAACGCCGGGCCCGGATGGATTTTCAAACCAGTACTACAAAAAATTTAAGAAGGTACTAGCCCCATATATGCTGGATATGTTTAATTCGTTCCTAAGGGGAGCAGATATTCCGACAACAATGTCCAAAGCAAATCTAGCAATCATACACAAGGAAGGGAGAGACCCATTACAATGCGGTAACTATCGCCCCATAGCCCTCCTTAATTCGGATCTAAAACTCCTTAGCAAAATCTTGGCAAACCGACTCACCCCAATATTGCCTAGTCTGATTCATATAGATCAAGTCGGGTTTGTCTCGGGAAGACAGGCCTCTGATAATACTAGAAAAATTATCAACCTTATAGACCATGTACACCTCTCAAATACGAAGGCTATCCTGTTGAGTCTAGACGCAGAGAAAGTATTTGACAGGATACGGTGGGATTTTTTAGACCAAACTTTGATCAAATTCGGATTATGGGGCCAATACTTAGAGGGGATCAGAGCCCTATACAAAACTCACACAGCAGTCGTGAAACTCCCAGGAGGAGAATCAAGCCCCATAAAAATTACTAATGGTCCCCGACAAGGACGCCTCTTATCTCCGCTTCTATTCGCCCTCTCCATAGAACCCCTGGCAGCGACAATTAGTGATGAAAAGAATATCAAAGGTATCGAAATTGGAGAGACAATTTACAAAATATCCCTGAAGGCCGACGACATTATCCTAACCCTGTCCAATCCACTGACGTCCCTACCAAATTTACAATCTCAGTTAGACCAAGTTAGTAAAATTTCGGGATATAAAATTAACACGGACAAGTCGGAGGCTCTGAATCTTTCATTAACAGCATCAGTAGTTAAGTTGTTACAGGCAAACTTTAATTATAAATGGAGCTCGATAAAAATAAAATATCTGGGAATACAGATAACGAGCTCTTTTAAGACCCTATACCAGCACAATTATCCCCCTCTCTTTGAAAAGATTAGAAAAGACCTTCAGAGCTGGAACGAATATCAGATCTCTTGGCTAGGAAGACTCCTATATTATTTCCAGACGTTACCAATAGTCATCCCACTAGCAGAACTTAAAAATATCCAGAACAGAATTTTTCAATTCATCTGGAAAAACAAAAGACCAAGGGTTGCTAGAGCAATTTTGCTAGCTCCAAAAGATTGCGGAGGTCTGGGAGTCCCGGATATCACTAAATACTATCTGGCGGCCCAACTAAAACAAGTAATAATGTGGAACAATGACCCAACTACAAGTTGTTGGCTGGGGATTGAGTCTACCTATGCAGGACCCCCTTCTCTACCGGCAACCCTTTGGACCGGAGGGAGTGCCTAGCAGATAAATTAAAACTGGGAGCAATGAGGTGTACATGGAGGATATGGTCAAGAAATAAGGATAAATATCAGTTGGCATTGTACCCCACTCTAATGACCCCCATATTTAGCAATCCCGAGTTTATCCCAGGCTGCCTCCCAAAGGGACTTAGTAAATATAAAGAGCTGAGGTTGGTAATGGCTGATGACTATGTATCCAAAAATAAGATTCTTGCACTCCCAGAGTTGGAGAAAAAGCATAAAATTACAAATTTACCGGTGTTTGGTTATTTACAAATTCGACATTACCTACAAACAGTTTCAAAAGACACAGCGTTTGCTGCTATGACAAAATTTGAGATATTATGCAGAAGAGGCTATTATTGCAAAGGTCTGATTTCTGAGGTATATCTGGGTCTGGCGTCAGCTGTGGCACAATCTAAGCATAGCTACATGCTAAAATGGGCAGAGGACTTAAACCTAGAATTAGATAGAGATGACTGGGAGGATATCTGGGAAGCGGCCTCTAAAACATGAATCTGCACAACTACAAAAGAAAACATATACAAAATAATGTTTCATTGGTACCTAACCCCAAATAGGTTGAGCCAGATTTTCCCCGGGTCCTCAGATTTGTGTTGGAGAGGATGTGGACAAAAAGGAGACATGGCTCATATCTGGTGGAATTGCCCAAAAATTCAGGGGTTCTGGATCATGATACAAACAATGATACGAGAGCTCCTGGGGCTAGAGATAGAGGTGGACCCGCTGGTCCTGGTGCTAGCTAAACCAATAGAGGACCTTCAACCCCAAGAGAACAAAATAATAAGCCACGTCCTCACTGCAGCTCGATGCTCGGTAGCCGCGGCATGGAAAAAAATAAATCCCCCCTACAAGCAGACAGTACTGAGACGGGTCAAGGAAATAAGACTAATGGAACTCCTCTTGGCACAGCTGAGTCAAAAGGTTGATAAGTTCCATAAGGTTTGGTCAGTATGGCCAGACAATTAACAATAAACCATAGGGACCATACAAGACGGGAGTTAATAGGCCACCCGCCCCCCTACCCCTCTCCTCCCATTTCCCCTTCCCCACCCACTCCCCCATCCTCTTCTTTCTTGCTTTTTTCTCCACTATCCTTGATTTTCTATGAGAGAAATGCCCGGAAGCGGCTGCTTCCTAAAGAGGTTGTTAACATTTCAAACGACGCAGGGATATTTGGGAAAAAAGACCTGCACTGATCAGACGCACAATGTCAATTACTACAGTGGCTTATTCTCCACTTCAGAGTTTGATCAGATTCTCAGAGAAGTGAGTGAATTGTTTTTACTCCCGTGCGACGCTGGTTTCGCTGATCCAGATTGTCTGTACTTCCTTATCGGTCTAGCCAACATTTTTTAAAGTGGCAATTCAAGCTGCCTGTTTTTTGACAGACTTTTGAAGTGAAACTTCTTTAGTGGCACCTAGTCAATTTTGATGGAACAAAACTCCTTCATGGAGACGAAAGTGTGAAATGGAAATGACGTCACGCTCCTAACGGGCGCCGTTCCCCCCCACATGCCGCTGACATATGCCGCGCATGCGCAGTAGTGATGGCGCCGCTGACGGACGCTACGCATGCGCAGAAGCGGCTGGCAGCGGTGCCGTTCCCCACACAGGCCCGCTGACATATGAGAAGAGGACCCCAGTCTGCTTTATCAAGGGGCTTCACACAGGTCATAGCTGCACTGACTAAACGTGCAAGCAAATATATAAAATTTCCTATTGATGCAACAGAGTGGGTTGACGTCAGAAATGCATTCTATAATATAGCTGGTGTCCCATGTGTCATGGGTGCAATAGATTGCACTCATATAGCATTAACCCCCCCCCCCCTCCTTACATGAGCATGTATATCGCAATAGAAAGCACTACCACTCTCTAAATGTACAAGTCCCTAGTTCTAGCCATGACTCTTCGATTTTAACTAATTCCTCTGTGTTTCATGCATTTGAAGACGGTCGTTTTGCTAATGGCTGGCTGCTGGGTTTGTAACAATGTAACCCATTTCTGTATGTCGATGTAATTGTTGTTGTTACATAGCATATGAATTAATTGTATGTTTATAAATGTCAGTCTGACAATTATACATAGCCACCATCTGACACATAAGTCACAGTGATTCGCGGCATGGAGAATGTAACATACTCCAAACCTTGATACACTGGAACATGTATGTTCACGGTGATATAGGTACTAGTAACCTCACTCATCACATGTCATGTACAACGTGTGATTTTGCGACATTACCAAAAGTATATACACGTAACTAATCCAAAAATGTTTACTTTAATTAGGACATTTTTTTACACATAATTGTATAAATTGTATCTCCCTGTAACATCAGAAATGCACAGCAATGTGATAAACATATATTTATACATTGCATCCTACATGCAATGGACATGTAACTTAAGTATCTTTAATGTAACGCAAGTAACACATACCTCGTTGGTTACTTTATATAGCTTTGTGCCCTAAACATATGTCATAACAACTTCACATATTGTAACATTGACGTAAACATCTGTACTATAGGTGGTTCTGGATATGGTATCAGACCGTGGCTGTTAACACCATTTCCAAATCCACAAACAGCAGCAGAGCAAAGGTACAATGTGGCCCACATCGCAACAAGATCTGTCATCGAGAGGACTTTTGGAGTTCTCAAAAGCAGATTTAGATGTCTGTCACACTCAGGTGGGGCTCTGCAATATTCGCCCACAAAGGTGTCAGACATTGTCATTGCATGCTGCATGTTGCACAATATCGCTATATCACATAATGTGCAACCAGACATAAGAGACTTGGAGCCTTATGCAGAGACGATCGGAAAGGGAATTGCGCCATCTTCTGGCCATAAATCTCTCCACAGAAGGTTTTTTTGGCTAGAACATGGCGCGATTTTTGAAACTCGCCTGAACAATTTTTAAAAGTATGAAACTCGGCAAACACGTTGCGAGAACCTGAAATTCGCCATGGTTACAGATGGTGCGATGCAGGTAGCATCGTTCCGCTGAAACGCGCCATTCTCAGGTGAAAAATGGCCAGTTTCAGATCGCCAGGAAAAATTGCCTATTTCTTCCAGGTCGCCGACGTGATTATAGAGATCAGAAAGTACTTTTAAATTCCTATGCCTGGCGTCGCTGGAGGGGCGGGGGGAGCTTCAGTGAATCTCAGAAATGTGGGCTGTCAGCAAAATAATAAAAGGTACGAGATTAGCAACCAAAGTACAAATGTTGAAAATTGTTACAGCGATAGTGTAAGGTGTTTGAAAGTGTGTAAATCTTCAGTTGTCATTGTATGTGTGCTGAAAGTGTGTAGAGCAAGGATGCATATGTGGCTGTCGTGTGGTGTGCATGTAGATGTTATGAAGTGAACATGTGAATGTAAATGTGTGCATGAACTGAAACTGTTGTATGAATAATACTTTTGCCTAAAACATGGGTTGTGTGTCACTGCGCTATAATAATGATGCTTATTGGTATTTTGTGCAGAAGGAAAATTTGCTCAGATACCCCATTGATGGAGGAAGCGTTCTGGCTATGGATTGCTGAAATATGACTGTATGGGTGTATCAAAGGAAATACACAAAAGAGTCACTTTTAGTAGGCGCACTGCATACATAAATGAACGTAACGGTCAGGGGTGAGAAAAATAAATTGTGTGCTTTTATTGTAATAAGAAATAGTGGTGTGGTTAAAACAGTATATGCACAGGTTCACTATGTTGTGTTTAACAATATACCTCAGATGTGTGTGTTGTAACACAGTATATTCAACCACGGCACATACTGTACTGTTTTTAGTACAACACAATGTAAAAATAAAATATAAGCACACTATGTAGTTATGTCACCCCTGACCGTTTATTACATAAAGGTCTGCGTGCGCCTACTACAAGGGACAGTTTAGTGTATTTCTTTCATACACCCATATATTCGACGTTGTTAATTGTTATGCAAACAGTACATGTTAACGTATCATGTACAGTAATTATTATCAGTGTTCGACAAACCTATACATTTGCTCGCCCCGGGCGAGTGGATTTAACCCCCGGGCGAGTAAATATTGGCCCAAGCAGCACACGTTTGGTACTAGGTGGCGAGTAGATTTTTTTGTGTGGCGAGTAGATTTTTTGGTGATTTGTCAACCACTGATTATTATTGTACATCCTTGTAATAAATACTGCCATTTTTTTTTTGTTTCCATGACAGTTGTGTACACAGTACCTAGCCTGTTTGTCCGTACACCTATATGAAATACTAAAAGAACACATATAAATGTCAAACTTGCAATGTTCACATGTATGTTGCGGTGTTAAAGTATACATATGTTAAGACATATATGTAGCACAATATATCTATAGTTAAATAGGCTTACAGGGTGTAAATGCCTGTATATATTTATTTAATTGTGTCAATTTCATAATTGTTCACATGTTCCCTTAATGCTGTGTGTGCCGCACCAACAGTAACATTTGAACGACTACAACTTAGGCCACAGTTCAGTGTGAAACAAAACAAAGGGTACTATTTATGTGTGTATAGTGCAGACATTTTATGTAGCTAGAACAAGCGGTTCTGTTTGTGGGAAAGGTAAACAGTGAATGATAGCAGTATTTGTATGGCTTTCAGCCGTGTTGCTGCCTGGGAGCCAATGCTCCCCTGTGGATGCAACCGGCAACTTATGTCTGTACGCGTGTACTTGTGTGTGTTGTTACATAATCTTCAGGCCAAACATAATACACATCATGCTCTCACAGTGACACAGGCACACTATACAATGCATTATGTTGTCAGATATGAATGTGTGTTTATTGGCGCACAAAAAGCGTGTTACAGTTCTTTCGTCTGAACAGCTGGGTGATGCTGCCAATACTGCACCGACACACTTTATTCGAGCAAATACCCAGTATGTACCTGGCAGATACCTGGAATGCGCCGCTCCTCACCTCTGACAAGCCCCGTTGCGTTTGCCTTCCCAGCCTGGGTTCATGCCTGGCTGACGGGCGGCTGATCTGTTAAATGATAATGATTAGGATTTAATAGGCTGCAATGCTTCGCGTGTCTACCAGATGGCATAAATTCATGAATTGTAATGCAGTATGTATATATATATATATATATATATATATATATATATATATATATATATATATATATATATATATATATATATATATATATATATATATATATATTGTGCAGTATTGCAGCCAGCGGGAATAAAATGCTTCAATCCCTGCCTAGAAAATACCTCCATGCACTCGGGAAGAAAACAGTCACAAACCTCAATACACCCGGGTATACCCGAATTCGTGGGACTAGCCGAGCTCGAATAAAGTGTGTCGCCAGTGTAGGATAGTTAACAAGTTTATTTGTTGGCAAGGTAACATGGAAAGCACACGTTCTACGTTCCAAGACGTGACGTCGTGGCGTCCCACGTGCAACGATGGTTTGTTAATGATGGTACAATGTGTGGTGTAAACTGGATTGGACATTTAGTAAATGGAACATATTTGTGCACAACGTATTACCCTCTCACATCATATGCAATTGTACCGTCTTTTCAATAGTTACGTCAAGTGGAGCGCAACATGTAAGCATGAAAAGGGAACCTCTGGACGCTATGCGCATGCCTGTGTAACACCAAACACGAAACGTCTTATGTCAAGTATTATGAATTAATAAACACAGTAAAAAGTGAACTGCGTAAGAATATGTTAGCGCCGTGGTGTTTTCTATGGTTACTTGTTATTGTGCATAGCAAACAAATACTGTCATATATTTCTCCAACAGCCAGACACATAGCTTTATAGTTAAACATGTTAGAACCAGTGCAATGGTGCAGCGTTAGCGGCAGCGACCATAGCACTATACAGAGGTAAACGCATGCATTCAGACCCGTTGTTGCACATGTAATCAGCGTGTTTATAGCTGGACGCGTCAATAATAATAGGTACAAAGTGCATACATGGAGACGCATTAAAGGTTGAAACATCATTTAATGCATGGCTGAACACTTCTTATAACACATTACCCTCATGGCCGTACACCCCATGGCCGTTTACATGCAGTGACATGCATACATTTTTGGAAACGCGCACTATAAGGAAAAAAAAAGTGTACAAAACCAACGTACACCTTCATGACGTCCTGCCCTCTTACAAATAAACTTCAATACAGCGATGTACAACCATGCAGATTTACACCGGCACAATGATGCCACTGTAATAAAAATGTGTTTGTGCAAGCAAGGGCGGAAACACAGCACCCTCAATCAATGTCACTGCGGTGATGTGTTGTTAATTTGCCATGCAAAAGGCTTTATCAATGGATGTATAAATGTAATCCCCATAATCTAAACAGTCATAAGCATGCCCTTCTACATTTTATTTTACTGAGCGTTTCAATGTTAAACAACATAACATTTCGAGTGTACATACAGCAATGCTTGCCCAGATGGAAGGTTTTTTAGGTTGTCTGCCTGCAGCTACAGTACTTAAACATCACATACAATAACAGAAATATATTTTTTCTACTCCTCAATGCATTGGTCATTAGCTATGCTTTCCAGCATGTGCTGTGTTATACAACAGCTGAACCTAATTGCACACCTGTGCATCAAGACACACACTTGCACTCAGCAGTTGCTGTTAGCAAATCATTTATCAGTCTGCACTTGACAGCAAAGACATGGCTGAAGCAGAACTGGAGCTAATACAGTATAGCTTAGCAAGAAGATTTATTCTGGAACATGTACACAGGGCAAGACAGCAACAATACAGACCACCTGAGTGTGCAGAAGACAGGTTTGATGAAGGTATGCAGCACATAGTGCAGGACAGGGTGGAGGACAGATTGGAGAACAGGAGACATGCAGTTTTACAAAATAGGGTACAGGCCAATATGCTTTTCCAACGGCAACAGATGAGAAGAGAGGAACAAATTAGGTTACGTGTCAGAAGGTGTAGAGTTCCTCGACTACGTATAGTTCGTGAACGAACATTATTGGATGGGTTAACCGAGGATGAAATTTGTACACGATATCGGCTCAGTTCCGTAGCATTGAAACATTTATATAGGGAGTTACAGGCAGATTTAGATAGGGCCACAGATAGAGGACATGCAATTCCAGGCATGGTTAGAATGCTAAGCAGTATTCATTTTTTAGCTTCAGGTTCTTTTCAGAGCACGGTCGGAATAGTTGGAGGACTATCGCAATCTGCATTTTCAAGAGTGCTTTCAATGTTTCTACGTGCGATCACAAAATTGTCTAGGAAATACATCCATTTTCCAAGCGACCAAGCACAGTGGATGCAAGTGAAAAATTCTTTCTATCTTGTGGCGGGCCTGCCATGTGTCATGGGTGCAATAGATTGCACCCATGTAGCTCTTGTTCCACCCGCGTCAGAGGAGTATGTATTTAGAAATCGCAAGCATTTTCACTCTATAAATGTGCAAGCCGTTTGTGATGCATCAATGAAAATAATGAGTATTGTTGCTAAATACCCCGGTTCCACACACGATTCTTCTATTCTGAGAAACTCTTCAGTTTACCATGCATTCAACACAGGATATTATGATAATGGCTGGCTAATAGGTAAGTGTACATGTATGTGTATGGGGCATGATTAAAACATGTGTTTCCTATGTGCACACATGTGGACTTATAACAGCATTGCAAGTTTAACAGTGCTTTCTTAACTTACTGATGCTTATATTTCCCTTTTTTTTATTTTTTTATTTGTACAGGAGACTCTGGATATGCATTGCAGACGTGGTTGTTAACACTCGTTGCAAGACCAATCACTGCTGCGCAGCAGAGTTACAATGCAGCACACATTGCAACAAGGGGTATCATAGAGAGGACTTTTGGCCTGCTTAAAAGCAGGTTCAGGTGCCTCGATAAATCTGGCGGCGCATTACTGTACAAACCCGCAAAGGTTTCAGCTATTGTTGTTGCATGCTGTATTTTGCATAATATCGCTTTGGAATACAATGTGCGCTGCAATGTAGTGGAGGTAGTTGAGGAGGATCCATTTGCAAACGATGTTTTGCCGCACGAACAAGCACCCAACGCTGTTGCAACTCGCACACATGTAATTGCTAACTATTTCACAGGTACATACATTGATAATTGTTACAGGTTTGTTAATGGTGTGCATCATAAGTGTCTCTGATAAAGTGTTCCAATTTCAATTAAATAGGTTGAAGGTCGTTGAAAGCATGTAAACAGCAACATGTCCATTGCCAAAGGTAAGTTCATGTGTTTTTGTTCCTACTTTTATATGTGTTGCAAATGTAATGTAAGCTACAACTTATGTTTTAAACGTATGAATGTGTATGTTGATTTTAAAAGCTCTATACATTGACCTGTCATTTCCATGTACTATGCCCACCCCTTGGGAACTTATAACCTAAACTTGTCTCCTTATTTAAGCACATATCCGTGTGACCATTTTGCTGTTATGTGTTTGTCAAAACTGTTAATACAGCAGTAGGTTTTCAGCACATAACCTAACACATTGCAGAAACACAATGTGTATGTAGCGCTTACCTGTTAAGTTCACATATCTGCGTACAAAACATATTACAATGGATATTCATTACAGTACTTGTGGCTTCATATCAAAGCTCAGTTTTGATGGGATCAACAAACTTGTAGAAAGGGAAGCAACAAGGTGTTTTTTGTGCAACACTCTCAGTTCAATGCAGTGGCGTTTGGCATGAACAGACATGTGATTAGGTTTTTCAGGCCTACTGAATATGTAGTACATAACTGCATAGAACTGTTATAGAAATTTTTTTATGAACACTTATTCAGCCTGTCGATTCCACACACAATGATATAAAATAATGTATTGTTGACGCAGGAGTCCGCAGGCACATCCCAAAACACAAAAAACAATAAGCGTTTGCCATCACACACCCACAGAAGGTTATGTTATTTCCACACAGCGATCTTGTACGTTGATATACGTTACAAGTTTTACGTATCATACGTTTGGAAATTTACGGCTTTACATGCTTAAACGATTATGCTACATAATGAAACACATACAGACAGACAAAACAAAACTGTTACGTAACATTATTTTGTTCACACACAATCAGTGCACTAACAATTAACATGTTGTTCTTTATGTTAACATTGTTCAACACTTACATTGCACATTGATAGAATACATAATTTTTTCCTAAGTACACGTGCACATACCCACGAAACGAACAATGCTGTCTAATCCTTAAGTGCTTATTTTTTTCATTCTTGGACTCCCTCACTGGATATGTCTCAGAATACACTGGCTTTCACACTGTCTGCCTCTCTCAGAATGACTGACTGAATGCCTCTGTTTATTTTAATTACTGTAGAGGTCTCTCTTCGATAATGTGTAATATTGTATGAATATTACATAGAATAGCTTACTTTCCCTCTCTACATCAGCTTTTCATTTAATCATTCTCTCACTGTCTCAGACAGTCATGGTGTCACAGACACACAGGCAATGACACACTGGAAGCGTGTCACACACAAACACACTGACACACAGTAAAGAACACATATACACACAGGCAGAAACACAGTTCATGAAACACACCGACAGGCACCTAATCAGACACAATTACAATATGAGACACACACAGTGATAATCTGGGATACATACATACACACACAAGGACCTTGTGTAGTGACCAATGGTTTATGGCACATTGCTTGTTTGCGGCCGCCATATGTGAAATGGGGAATGTAAAGTTGGAAATGTGTACTGTGTAACAGTTTATGATTATGTGGTGGGACCAGCAACATTGTGGCGTTCTAAATTAACCCTGAGGGCAATCTGAACGGATGTGTTATGTTTATGGAGGCAACGCATAAATACAGTTCTGGAACAGTTACATACTTGCCACATAGTGACACAGCGTGTTCAAACTAACTGTCTTGCACTCTGTGATCAGACGCAATGTACATGCGTTCAAATTAAACATTACAAAGAGGGTAATTATCTGTACGTTAACCTTTAAGGCAATGGTTGCATGGTATGTAATTGTACATTTTTACACGTCCGTTTCCCCTTACCTTTAATTTCATTTCACTTTTGCACTTATGTTACCGTCAAAGGTATGATTTGTGCATAACACTTCAATAATGTCAAGAAAATCAACCTATTGAAAACGTTATGCATAACATGCATGAAAGTAAAAAATTTCCGTTGTGCTGAAAATTATAAACAACACTGTATAAAATAATCATTTACTATTTATATATATGTAGTTAAAAAAATACTGAGTTGGTTGACAGTTAATGCAAAAATCAAAAATTTTTAATAATGTTATGTTTCATATACACCACCCCCCCCCCCCCAACCAACCACCCCCTCCCCCCCAAACAACCCCCCCCAACCACCCAACAGACACCACCCCCCCCAACCAACCACCCCCCCCCAAACAACCCCCCAACATTGCAGAAAGACAAACAGCTCGTTTCAGAGATACACAGAAGAATTTCAAATGTGTATAACAAAATCTCTTCCGGATTCACACAGGCGCTACGTCACTAGCAAGCGCTCAGACAGTATAGGAAGCGCGCGTTGCTGTGCTTATGCGCATGTGCTGTAACATAAAGAAAATCTGCAGCGCTTGGGCTAACTCTAAGTCAACATGGCGGCCCCCTATTGCGGGAAAGGTATGGGACAGGGTAAGATTTAAGATTTGCTTAGGTCAATTCGTTACCATACTTGTACATGTTGCGCTCACATATTGAAATGTTTAAATATTTGCGCTACATTCATCCATGCTTTCTTTCCTTATACACCGAACGATTTGTGTACTTGGCGCCATGCCAGGCATGGCGTCACGTGCACGTTGCAATATTAATTTCTTATATTACAACAGGTACAGTAAGGCAACAACTTAACATGACTACTCAAGTATGGAGAACATACCAAACAGTATTTGATTATGAATACATATGTGTTACCAATTATATAACAGCGACAGCGCTGCAAACACATATTTATCAGAAACAAAATACCTTTTTAATAAAAAATCATTGTTTTGGTACACCAGCAAGTCCGTTTTGCATCACTATGACAATGTATTTGGTTGTACATTTGTATGGCCAATATATTCTTCTAGTCGTGGGACTTTATGCTCCTAAGAGGCTTGCACAGTTTAACGTTTAACCTGCAGACTCACGGTTCTGAAATTGAAATGAAAAAAAAAAACACAATAAATAAAAGAACATACATTTACTTGCAATGTCCGTTGCAACAGTATAATTGTAAAGCAACATTCAACAGAAGTACTAATTTAATATATTATTGTAGGAGCTACAAAAGCAACAATGTAAATATTAGGTATTTCTACACGACACATTACAGGTCAATGTTACTACAGCACACACGTTATAACAGCATAACAACAAAAAAACATCTTCACTGCTTTGTTAGCAGTCCAGCCAACGTCATGTTGAGAGGCATTTGAGCCTTGTTGAAAAACAATACAAATTTATACGTTCAACATGTGCAGTTACAGTGAAACAGCAGTTTTAAAAAAATTTACAACACACTGTACCTTCAACTCTTTACACCTTCCTCTTCTCCATAAATGAAACACTGCATATCATCAGATGTAGTTGGATTCATACTTCCATCCTTGCATGATGACAAATTGTGTACCATGTTAGCACTCTGCATGTTGCCTGTTGAGTCTGTTCCTCTGCATACTTGCATGGACATTGTGAAAGCGTAGAAATAAGATCAATGAGTCAAGGGTTCAAAAAGTAACACATGAGTTTATCTGTACCATGGCACCATTGAGAGAAAAGAATTCCAACAAGGAACTCAGGCCTCTGAAGACATATTGCTTAGTATCACATTTTTATACATTTCAAAATGAGTAATACACCCCTTAAGGGGGCTGGCTTAGAGATAAATAATAATAAGATGACATGCAAAAATATATTTGTTGATACCTAAATATGCTTTACATTGCTATATTCTTATCGATAATTTACCATAATGTGGGCCTCCTAACCTTGTGACATAAGGGAGTTACTGTGTTCAGCCCTGTATGTGTATTGTAGCTGTCAGATAACAACTACACTACTGCACCGACACACTTTATTCGAGCAAATACCCGGTATGTACCTGGCAGATACCTGGAATGTGCCGCTCCTAACCTCTGACAAGCCCCGTTGCATTTGCCTTCCCAGCCTGGGTTCATGCCTGGCTGATGGGCGGCTGATCTGTTAAATGATAATGATTAGGATTTAATAGGCTGCAATGCTTCGCGTGTCTACCAGATGGCATAAATTCATGAATTGTAATGCAGTTTATATATATATACTGTGCAGTATTGCAGCCAGCGGGAATAAAATGCTTCAATCCCTGCTTGGAAAATAACTCAATGCACTCGGGCAGAAAACAGTCACAAACCTCAATACACCCGGGTATACCCGAATTCGTGGGACTAGCCAAGCTCGAATAAAGTGTGTCGCCAGTGTATGGTCAGCAGGAATATCTTAGGAGAAATTGCTTACGAATGCTATTTCAATTCTTGCCTGCCTGTTAGGAATTATACATGGGCGATTTACATCTAGGAGCGATACTCTAAAGAATCAGACATTCACAGTTCATACACGAATGCATACACGAATGAAACAAATTGGCATACATACAAGCATACGGTTAGGCCAAAATGGAGGTGATGATAGCCACACACATTAGCTCAATCTTCACCACATGTAACTTTGAGGCATGTTTTTTTCAACGAAATGCTGCATGACTCCAACGGCAATTGGTTTGGTAACCTTTTCATTTACATTCTTTACATAGCAGACACTTTTTTCACCATGACAGGCACATTTTCCAGAGGCCTGCGTGGCCGGGACCAATAGGCAGGATGCGTTCAAAACACGGTTGTAAAGTTAAAGTGCGTCGGATAGCGTTTCTCCACGCATGCTGATTTGGCACATTTTTGTAGTAATTGTCTGTACTTCCTTATCGGTCTAGCCAACATTTTTTAAAGTGGCAATTCAAGCTGCCTGTTTTTTGACAGACTTTTGAAGTGAAACTTCTTTAGTGGCACCTAGTCAATTTTGATGGAACAAAACTCCTTCATGGAGACGAAAGTGTGAAATGGAAATGACGTCACGCTCCTAACGGCCGCCGTTCCCCCCCACATGCCCGCTGACATATGCCGCACATGCGCAGTAGTGATGGCGCCGCTGACGGACGCTACGCATGCGCATAAGCGGCTGGCAGCGGTGCCGTTCCCCCCACACGACCGCTGACATATGAGAAGAGGACCCCAGTCTGCTTTTTCAAGGGGCTTCACACAGGTCATAGCTGCACTGACTAAACGTGCAAGCAAATATATAACATTTCCTATTGATGCAACAGAGTGGGTTGACGTCAGAAATGCATTCTATAATATAGCTGGTGTCCCATGTGTCATGGGTGCAATAGATTGCACTCATATAGCGTTAACCCCCCCCCCCCCTCCTTACATGAGCATGTATATCGCAATAGAAAGCACTACCACTCTCTAAATGTACAAGTTGTATGTGATGCGAATATGCGCATATGTAATGTTGTCGCGAAATTCCCTAGTTCTAGCCATGACTCTTCGATTTGAACTAATTCCTCTGTGTTTCATGCATTTGAAGACGGTTGTTTTGCTAATGGCTGGCTGCTGGGTTTGTAACAATGTAACCCATTTCTGTATGTCGATGTAATTGTTGTTGTTACATAGCATATGAATTAATTGTATGTTAATAAATGTCAGTCTGACAATTATACATAGCCACCATCTGGCACATAAGTCACAGTGATTCGCGGCATGGAGAATGTAACATACTCCAAACCTTGATACACTGGAACATGTATGTTCACGGTGATATAGGTACTAGTAACCTCACTCATCACATGTCATGTACAACGTGTGATTTTGCGACATTACCAAAAGTATATACACGTAACTAATCCAAAAATGTTTACTTTAATTAGGACATTTTTTTACACATAATTGTATAAATTGTATCTCCCTGTAACATCAGAAATGCACAGCAATGTGATAAACATATATTTATACATTGCATCCTACATGCAATGGACATGTAACTTAAGTATCTTTAATGTAACGCAAGTAACACATACCTCGTTGGTTACTTTATATAGCTTTGTGCCCTAAACATATGTCATAACAACTTCACATATTGTAACATTGACGTAAACATCTGTACTATAGGTGGTTCTGGATATGGTATCAGACCGTGGCTGTTAACACCATTTCCAAATCCACAAACAGCAGCAGAGCAAAGGTACAATGTGGCCCACATCGCAACAAGATCTGTCATCGAGAGGACTTTTGGAGTTCTCAAAAGCAGATTTAGATGTCTGTCACACTCAGGTGGGGCTCTGCAATATTCGCCCACAAAAGTGTCAGACATTGTCATTGCATGCTGCATGTTGCACAATATCGCTATATCACATAATGTGCAACCAGACATAAGAGACTTGATTGAAGAAGAACACCCTGTGCATCCGGCTGCATACAACGAACAGACAGCGAGTGGGGTGGAGACACGTTTAAATGTGATAAACAACTACTTTGCAGGTAAAAATGTATTGAGCTGTACTAAGCAAAACATATCAACTGCACAGTTGTTAGAGGAAATGGTTAATGGTATAATTTTTTTATTTCATTCGGATACTGATTTTTGTTCGCTATTTCATAGTAATCTGCGCTTGTGTGTGGAGGAGGTAAGTACATTGTGTATTGTAGTATGTGGTACTTGTCAAACGTCACAACATATAGTACAGTACAAAAATTAACAATGTTTATGTAACAGTCATGACTCACTGTTGTCTCCCATTGTGTTTGTGACATATAATGTAACCATTATGTACACGTATAATATATATGTAACTATGGAATTAACACATACTAAAAAGTGTCCTATGATACTTATCAATTGGAAGTAGTACGCAAAGTTAGCTGTACGTTGGAACACAGGCTGTACTGTAGTAAGGTGTGCTAATGTAAAGAGATAGGGCCTGAAATCTTGGATGGCGTCAATGATGTAACCCATGCGTTCATTAGAAGCTATTTTTGGTCACTTGTCGGGCACGAATATTTAGTGCTGGAATATGTGTCTTACATGTGCATGAACACGCACAATGGTGGTGACATACATACAGTGAAAGAAGTTCTGTAAACATTGATGGTTGTATGAGTAATATGTACATGCTTCGTCTGTATGAACGTATGAATCTGAAGATCATGTAGTACAGAAATGCTTCATGACAATGGAATTAATGTGGCTGTTGTGGAACGAGTTAAACTACATTGGTTTCATCATCATGGACACCCTACTTCGTAACATACAGGCCCCTTAAAGGGGTGCCGGTATCCCCAGCAGTATCTAAATGTGCCGGTCACGGTACAAATAAACAGTACAAGTGGGGCGGAACCAAACGTTGAATATAACAACACAATGTTTTTCTCATCTATGGAGAAAATTACGCATTTGTAATGTATGCCGCCCCATCACATGCACACTATAATTGCAGCAACCAACAGAATGTAACAAAATCACTTGCCGTTGCGGATAACGGTTAAGCCAATCAATTATAAAGAAATAGCATATATGTCAAAGTGTGCGTGATGTGTGTGCATACCGTGTTGCAATTATGTACTTGGAGCGAAAAAAACACTATTGCACACCGCTTACAGGTCAAAAACGCAACGTGGGCTTCATAAAGATGGCTGAACTCTTTGCTGAATTCCGAGGGTGCTGGGGGGGTTTGGCTCCGGGTTGCGGCCTCCGCGGCATGTTCCTGCTCCTCGGCGCCATCTTGGGAGTCTGAGGACGGCTCCAGCGGGCGCGGGTTAGGCTGGAGGAATTTGGATATGGGGTTCTGAACCTTCTTTTGAGGCTTCCCCGCCATGCCTGGGGTGTTGGGGGGGTGGTGGAGTCTTTTGGGGGGTCTCTGCAGAGTTTAATGCGCGATTCTAAATCTCTTCGTGGGGAGGGTGTCGGGAGCTCTTCTCCTAACCTGCCATTAGCGGTGACGTCACCGGAAGTCTCTCTGCTTTGTTTTTTTGTTTTATTTTCTGTTTATTTAATTATTTATTTTCCTGTGGGGAGCTGTGTCTTTAAATCAGACCTGCGGCGGCCATCTTGGATGTTGCCGACACGCAGGCTGAAACGCAGGGAGCCAGGCAGCACTATTCCCTGCCGGGAGGGGGGGGGGTTCAGGTATCCCTTGGCCAGGCTTCCCCACTCTCCCTGCGCGGTCAGCTGTCCGGTCGTCTCTGGGGAGCCTCCCCGTCTGTTATGCCACTATGTGTTATTCCCTGCGTGTGAGCCCGGCGGCCATCTTAGGTGGCGCTGCTCCTCCACGCCGGGGCTCAATCGGGACTGGAGGGGTACTCTCGGCCTCGTCTCCCCTGGCCCACGGCTCTGCTCACCTGTGGGGCTCCCTCCCCTCCGGGACCCCGCCGCGTCACCCACCCCCTCGGGGAAGCCGCGCTTCTCCCCGCGTGACTCTCCGCAGCCGAGTCAAGATGGCCGCTCCGCCTTCCCCCTCGGCTCCCTCCCAAGCACTCGAGATCGTCACTGGTGCTGGTGAGTCTCCTACCGGCTGGTAAGCTGCTCCAGGGTCCGTTTGCTGTGATAATCTTTTGCCATAATTCGTTGTTTTTATTTATTGTCTCGCAGGGATATTTGGGAAAAAAGACCTGCACTGATCAGACGGCACAATGTCAATTACTACAGTGGCTTATTCTCCACTTCAGAGTTTGATCAGATTCTCAGAGAAGTGAGTGAATTGTTTTTACTCCCGTGCGACGCTGGTTTCGCTGATCCAGATTGTCTGTACTTCCTTATCGGTCTAGCCAACATTTTTTAAAGTGGCAATTCAAGCTGCCTGTTTTTTGACAGACTTTTGAAGTGAAACTTCTTTAGTGGCACCTAGTCAATTTTGATGGAACAAAACTCCTTCATGGAGACGAAAGTGTGAAATGGAAATGACGTCACGCTCCTAACGGCCGCCGTTCCCCCCCACATGCCCGCTGACATATGCCGCGCATGCGCAGTAGTGATGGCGCCGCTGACGGACGCTACGCATGCACAGAAGCGGCTGGCAGCGGTGCCGTTCCCCCCACACGCCCGCTGACATATGAGAAGAGGACCCCAGTCTGCTTTTTCAAGGGGCTTCACACAGGTCATAGCTGCACTGACTAAACGTGCAAGCAAATATATAAAATTTCCTATTGATGCAACAGAGTGGGTTGACGTCAGAAATGCATTCTATAATATAGCTGGTGTCCCATGTGTCATGGGTGCAATAGATTGCACTCATATAGCGTTAACCCCCCCCCCCCCTCCTTACATGAGCATGTATATCGCAATAGAAAGCACTACCACTCTCTAAATGTACAAGTTGTATGTGATGCGAATATGCGCATATGTAATGTTGTCGCGAAATTCCCTAGTTCTAGCCATGACTCTTCGATTTGAACTAATTCCTCTGTGTTTCATGCATTTGAAGACGGTTGTTTTGCTAATGGCTGGCTGCTGGGTTTGTAACAATGTAACCCATTTCTGTATGTCGATGTAATTGTTGTTGTTACATAGCATATGAATTAATTGTATGTTAATAAATGTCAGTCTGACAATTATACATAGCCACCATCTGGCACATAAGTCACAGTGATTCGCGGCATGGAGAATGTAACATACTCCAAACCTTGATACACTGGAACATGTATGTTCACGGTGATATAGGTACTAGTAACCTCACTCATCACATGTCATGTACAACGTGTGATTTTGCGACATTACCAAAAGTATATACACGTAACTAATCCAAAAATGTTTACTTTAATTAGGACATTTTTTTACACATAATTGTATAAATTGTATCTCCCTGTAACATCAGAAATGCACAGCAATGTGCATAAACATATATTTATACATTGCATCCTACATGCAATGGACATGTAACTTAAGTATCTTTAATGTAACGCAAGTAACACATACCTCGTTGGTTACTTTATATAGCTTTGTGCCCTAAACATATGTCATAACAACTTCACATATTGTAACATTGACGTAAACATCTGTACTATAGGTGGTTCTGGATATGGTATCAGACCGTGGCTGTTAACATCATTTCCAAATCCACAAACAGCAGCAGAGCAAAGGTACAATGTGGCCCACATCGCAACAAGATCTGTCATCGAGAGGACTTTTGGAGTTCTCAAAAGCAGATTTAGATGTCTGTCACACTCAGGTGGGGCTCTGCAATATTCGCCCACAAAGGTGTCAGACATTGTCATTGCATGCTGCATGTTGCACAATATCGCTATATCACATAATGTGCAACCAGACATAAGAGACTTGATTGAAGAAGAAAACCCTGTGCATCCGGCTGCATACAACGAACAGACAGCGAGTGGGGTGGAGACACGTTTAAATGTGATAAACAACTACTTTGCAGGTAAAAATGTATTGAGCTGTACTAAGCAAAACATATCAACTGCACAGTTGTTAGAGGAAATGGTTAATGGTATAATTTTTTTATTTCATTCGGATACTGATTTTTGTTCGCTATTTCATAGTAATCTGCGCTTGTGTGTGGAGGAGGTAAGTACATTGTGTATTGTAGTATGTGGTACTTGTCAAACGTCACAACATATAGTACAGTACAAAAATTAACAATGTTTATGTAACAGTCATGACTCACTGTTGTCTCCCATTGTGTTTGTGACATATAATGTAACCATTATGTACACGTATAATATATATGTAACTATGGAATTAACACATACTAAAAAGTGTCCTATGATACTTATCAATTGGAAGTAGTACGCAAAGTTAGCTGTACGTTGGAACACAGGCTGTACTGTAGTAAGGTGTGCTAATGTAAAGAGATAGGGCCTGAAATCTTGGATGGCGTCAATGATGTAACCCATGCGTTCATTAGAAGCTATTTTTGGTCACTTGTCGGGCACGAATATTTAGTGCTGGAATATGTGTCTTACATGTGCATGAACACGCACAATGGTGGTGACATACATACAGTGAAAGAAGTTCTGTAAACATTGATGGTTGTATGAGTAATATGTACATGCTTCGTCTGTATGAACGTATGAATCTGAAGATCATGTAGTACAGAAATGCTTCATGACAATGGAATTAATGTGGCTGTTGTGGAACGAGTTAAACTACATTGGTTTCATCATCATGGACACCCTACTTCGTAACATACAGGCCCCTTAAAGGGGTGCCGGTATCCCCAGCAGTATCTAAATGTGCCGGTCACGGTACAAATAAACAGTACAAGTGGGGCGGAACCAAACGTTGAATATAACAACACAATGTTTTTCTCATCTATGGAGAAAATTACGCATTTGTAATGTATGCCGCCCCATCACATGCACACTATAATTGCAGCAACCAACAGAATGTAACAAAATCACTTGCCGTTGCGGATAACGGTTAAGCCAATCAATTATAAAGAAATAGCATATATGTCAAAGTGTGCGTGATGTGTGTGCATACCGTGTTGCAATTATGTACTTGGAGCGAAAAAAACACTATTGCACACCGCTTACAGGTCAAAAACGCAACGTGGGCTTCATAAAGATGGCTGAACTCTTTGCTGAATTCCGAGGGTGCTGGGGGGGTTTGGCTCCGGGTTGCGGCCTCCGCGGCATGTTCCTGCTCCTCGGCGCCATCTTGGGAGTCTGAGGACGGCTCCAGCGGGCGCGGGTTAGGCTGGAGGAATTTGGATATGGGGTTCTGAACCTTCTTTTGAGGCTTCCCCGCCATGCCTGGGGTGTTGGGGGGGTGGTGGAGTCTTTTGGGGGGTCTCTGCAGAGTTTAATGCGCGATTCTAAATCTCTTCGTGGGGAGGGTGTCGGGAGCTCTTCTCCTAACCTGCCATTAGCGGTGACGTCACCGGAAGTCTCTCTGCTTTGTTTTTTTGTTTTATTTTCTGTTTATTTAATTATTTATTTTCCTGTGGGGAGCTGTGTCTTTAAATCAGACCTGCGGCGGCCATCTTGGATGTTGCCGACACGCAGGCTGAAACGCAGGGAGCCAGGCAGCACTATTCCCTGCCGGGAGGGGGGGGGGTTCAGGTATCCCTTGGCCAGGCTTCCCCACTCTCCCTGCGGTCCGCTGTCCGGTCGTCTCTGGGGAGCCTCCCCGTCTGTTATGCCACTATGTGTTATTCCCTGCGTGTGAGCCCGGCGGCCATCTTAGGTGGCGCTGCTCCTCCACGCCGGGGCTCAATCGGGACTGGAGGGGTACTCTCGGCCTCGTCTCCCCTGGCCCACGGCTCTGCTCACCTCTGTGGGGCTTCCTCCCCTCCGGGACCCCGCCGCGTCATCCACCCCCTCGGAGAAGCCGCGCTTCTCCTTGCGTGTGCCTCCGCAGCCGAGTCAAGATGGCCGCTCCGCCTTCCCCCTCGGCTCCCTCCCCTGGTGCAGGTGAGTCTCCTACCGGCTGGTAAGCTGCTCCGGGGTCCGTTTGCTGTGATAATCTTTTGACATAATTCGTTGTTTTTATTTATTGTCTCGCAGGGATATTTGGGAAAAAAGACCTGCACTGATCAGACGGCACAATGTCAATTACTACAGTGGCTTATTCTCCACTTCAGAGTTTGATCAGATTCTCAGAGAAGTGAGTGAATTGTTTTTACTCCCGTGCGACGCTGGTTTCGCTGATCCAGATTGTCTGTACTTCCTTATCTGTCTAGCCAACATTTTTTAAAGTGGCAATTCAAGCTGCCTGTTTTTTGACAGACTTTTGAAGTGAAACTTCTTTAGTGACACCTAGTCAATTTTGATGGAACAAAACTCCTTCATGGAGACGAAAGTGTGAAATGGAAATGACGTCACGCTCCTAACGGCCGCCGTTCCCCCCCACATGCCCGCTGACATATGCCGCGCATGCGCAGTAGTGATGGTGCCGCTGACGGACGCTACGCATGCGCAGAAGCGGCTGGCAGCGGTGCCGTTCCCCACACAGGCCCGCTGACATATGAGAAGAGGACCCCAGTCTGCTTTATCAAGGGGCTTCACACAGGTCATAGCTGCACTGACTAAACGTGCAAGCAAATATATAAAATTTCCTATTGAGGCAACAGAGTGGGTTGACGTCAGAAATGCATTCTATAATATAGCTGGTGTCCCATGTGTCATGGGTGCAATAGATTGCACTCATATAGCGTTAACCCCCCCCCCTCCTTACATGAGCATGTATATCGCAATAGAAAGCACTACCACTCTCTAAATGTACAAGTTGTATGTGATGCGAATATGCGCATATGTAATGTTGTCGCGAAATTCCCTGGTTCTAGCCATGACTCTTCGATTTTAACTAATTCCTGTGTTTCATGCATTTGAAGACGGTCGTTTTGCTAATGGCTGGCTGCTGGGTTTGTAACAATGTAACCCATTTCTGTATGTCGATGTAATTGTTGTTGTTACATAGCATATGAATCAATTGTGTTTATAAATGTCAGTCTGACAATTATACATAGCCACCATCTGACAAATAAGTCACAGTGATTCGCGGCATGGAGAATGTAACATACTCCAAACCTTGATACACTGGAACATGTATGTTCACGGTGATATAGGTACTAGTAACCTCACTCATCACATGTCATGTACAACGTGTGATTTTGCGACATTAGCAAAAGTATATACACGTAACTAATCCAAAAATGTTTACTTTAATTAGGACATTTTTTTTACACATAATTGTATAAATTGTATCTCCCTGTAACATCAGAAATGCACAGCAATGTGATAAACATATATTTATACATTGCATCCTACATGCAATGGACATGTAACTTAAGTATCTTTAATGTAACGCAAGTAACACATACCTCTTTGGTTACTTTATATAGCTTTGTGCCCTAAACATATGTCATAACAACTTCACATATTGTAACATTGACGTAAACATCTGTACTATAGGTGGTTCTGGATATGGTATCAGACCGTGGCTGTTAACACCATTTCCAAATCCACAAACAGCAGCAGAGCAAAGGTACAATGTGGCCCACATCGCAACAAGATCTGTCATCGAGAGGACTTTTGGAGTTCTCAAAAGCAGATTTAGATGTCTGTCACACTCAGGTGGGGCTCTGCAATATTCGCCCACAAAGGTGTCAGACATTGTCATTGCATGCTACATGTTGCACAATATCGCTATATCACATAATGTGCAACCAGACATAAGAGACTTGATTGAAGAAGAACACCCTGTGCATCCGGCTGCATACAACGAACAGACAGCGAGTGGGGTGGAGACACGTTTAAATGTGATAAACAACTACTTTGCAGGTAAAAATGTATTGAGCTGTACTAAGCAAAACATATCAACTGCACAGTTGTTAGAGGAAATGGTTAATGGTATAATTTTTTTATTTCATTCGGATACTGATTTTTGTTCGCTATTTCATAGTAATCTGCGCTTGTGTGTGGAGGAGGTAAGTACATTGTGTATTGTAGTATGTGGTACTTGTCAAACGTCACAACATATAGTACAGTACAAAAATTAACAATGTTTATGTAACAGTCATGACTCACTGTTGTCTTCCATTGTGTTTGTGACATATAATGTAACCATTATGTACACGTATAATATATATGTAACTATGGAATTAACACATACTAAAAAGTGTCCTATGCTACTTATCAATTGGAAGTAGTACGCAAAGTTAGCTGTACGTTGGAACACAGGCTGTAATGTAGTAAGGTGTGCTAATGTAAAGAGATAGGGCCTGAAATCTTGGATGGCGTCAATGATGTAACACATGCGTTCATTAGAAGCTATTTTTGGTCACTTGTCGGGCACGAATATTTAGTGCTGGAATATGTGTCTTACATGTGCATGAACACGCACAATGGTGGTGACATACATACAGTGAAAGAAGTTCTGTAAACATTGATGGTTGTATGAGTAATATGTACATGCTTCGTCTGTATGAACGTATGAATCTGAAGATCATGTAGTACAGAAATGCTTCATGACAATGGAATTAATGTGGCTGTTGTGGAACGAGTTAAACTACATTGGTTTCATCATCATGGACACCCTACTTCGTAACATACAGGCCCCTTAAAGGGGTGCCGGTATCCCCAGCAGTATCTAAATGTGCCGGTCACGGTACAGATAAACAGTACAAGTGGGGCGGATAGGGGGGGGACCGAACGTTGCCTATAACAACACAATGTTTTTCTCATCTATGGAGAAAATTACGCATTTGTAATGTATGCCGCCCCATCACATGCACACTATAATTGCAGCAACCAACAGAATGTAACAAAATCACTTGCCGTTGCGGATAACGGTTAAGCCAATCAATTATAAAGAAATAGCATATGTGTCAAAGTGTGCGTGATGTGTGTGCATACCGTGTTGCAATTATGTACTTGGAGCGAAAAAAACACTATTGCACACCGCTTACAGGTCAAAAACGCAACGTGGGCTTCATAAAGATGGCTGCCAAACTGCCATCCGCACCACCATGCCGCGCCATAACATAGTAAAAAATTGCCTCAATGAGCTCTAGTCACCCTTCTGCGGAACAGTATGTGAAACGGAAAATTGCAACAGCGTAATTACCTTACTTAGGTTATGTGAAGGCAAAGACGGTGTTAATGCGTATTCTCCGGCGTACAGTCGCCCATGCACAGTAACATACATTGTAAATGTAAACACAGCTAGACACACCCTCCCATCATAACAAATGCCGTACAGATATGTGTAGATTATATGTCATGAACCAATGTGTAATAAAGATGTGGACAACCTGCAATGATATGGACTAAAATGAAGTGTCCTTGTGTGTAGCAACATCAGCTATATAACATTAGTCACACGTCAAAGTGTCTCTGTGCTACGTTGACCACATAATAGATAACCTTTGTTATGTCATATAACTGGACACATCAATTAGCTTCCGTGATAGTAATGTAAAATTTAAATAATACGTTTGAGTACAAGTCACTCCATACACAAAAGGTACACTGTGAAGGGAGCAGTTGCTTCACGGTCTATATATATCTGTAGTTCACTATTATTTACTTATAGATGACAATGTATATGTGTCGATAGGTGAACAATGAAAACAAAGTGTTTCCTGAGTACAATTACCAAACAATATTAAGATTTCCCAAAATGTAACTGCAAATTAAACCCATAAATGAATAATAATTGAGTGTCATGAAACACAAAAGGAAATTTTGTATATGATACAACTGATCTATAAAACATGGGCTTGTGTGAAAAATACAGTAACGCAATGTCTGGCCAAAGGAAAAAAAATAATGTGAACGCTATAATTACCTGCTAAATAGGTCACGGAATACAAGAAGGTCACCAAACTTTCACTTGTGACCTTCACAATACATGGTAAAGCACAAGGTTTGAGACAAGTAACATACAGTCAAATCAACATTCTTGAAAGGTATCTGAGTACAACAAATAAATCATAGTCACTGCTGTTAGCACAAATTAAGCATCACCAAATACGCTCAGAATAAGGTTTGACTATAGTACCATGAAGCTCGATGAAGCATATGTGTGTGTGAAACTAACAATACTTAGCACCACTGTCCAATAGACGGGTAACACACAGTAATCAAATAGCTGTGGCTGTTACGTTGAACTATGTACTTCTCTTTGTGTTATACATATGTGTATGTGTACATAAAGTGCATGTACATCAAGCTAAGAACATATAAATGGCATTTTAGAAACAAATTTTTGTTTGAGGTGTACGCCTGTTCCTTCATAATGACATACATGTGAACAGATCAAGTAAGGAGCATTATGAACCGTAATGATAGCATGTCAAGTATTATAAATTACATTTACGTTGACAGTAAACATGTTATTTGTTTCTTACCATTACATGTACCCGTCGCTGAGAAAACACAAACAGGAAACTCATGCTCGACAAATCCAACACATCGAAGGGACCCATTGTAGAATAAAACTTTTACATCCACCATCGACTCTGTTTTTTTTCTTCCACAAGGAATGTCCACGTTATGTTTGTAATCTCTTGGTTTCATCTGTATCTTGAAATGATTGTTTAGTTATGTCCGCAGTTTTCGGTACGGCATCTGCCACGCCCTGTACTACTTCTTCTTACTGCTGTCCTTCCTCTGCAATGTCTGGATGAAAATGGAGACGACATAGGTTTTTAAAGGCTTATGACGTCACTCACTCGTGATGCATATTATTCCCACGGCAATGATTGGTCGGCGCAACACATGTCGCTGTCGGAGACACAATGCAACTGTATGACGTTACTTAAAGGCAATGATGGCAGCCAATTGGAATGGGTTTATTTTTTTTCACCTTTAACATGAGGGCAGGCAAACAAATAAAACACGATGCGTCAGATTATGCGGCAGCCAATCACACCGTGTGAACTACATTCACGTTTGTATTGTCTATCGTACCTTTTGAGGACAACGTGCTGTTTTCTGATGTCATTTTAAAGGTAAATAAAGGCCGGCCACTCATCTTTCCTTTGGACATTCCCTTTAAATTAGGACGTAGTTATGGTTACCAATCCATTCACATGTGTTTCACTGGCCAATCATGAGCGTGGGAACAAGATAAGCAAAAAATGACGTCATATCCCTTTAAAAGGCTGCGTCGTGACATTTTCATGCAACACGCAGTGGAAGAAGGACCTATGGAAGAACTAGGGGGAAAGGGCGTGGCACAAGAAGGTAACAACGGCACGAATACCATGGATTGTAACGTATAATACACACATGAACAACATTGTTGTGTATTTCTAATTGGATCTATAACACTCCCATGATGTATCAATTTGAAGTTTTTCAAATGTAATGGTTACCTCTTTCCTCATGGCTGTTGACTCATCCGGCCGCACAGACCTCGCACACGATCTCATCGCAAGGTAAGAAAACGTATGACATATTTTATTTGTTCCACCCACAAAATATACACACATATAGCTATTTGACTATGACTTGTGCTACACGCTTTTGGTCCTCATCCTTCTTGGATGAGTATGTACGTGACATTAACGTTATAGATAACGTATGGACACCATTAATTGTAGGTTTCATATTATTACTCTCATTGTGTTGCACGAAGAAAAACCATGCTTGTAAAAATTTTGTAATAATGTAGGCGCATACATCATGTACTAGTTAATGACTTAGTAAAAACGGTAACCTGGTACACAAGGGCACATTAATGATCCGATACAACTGTTTGCACACGTCTATGTCATACTAAAGGACGGTGAACGTCATCTATTTGGATTGTTGTATTGAACAGCTGCATTAATGGAGAATGTATCCACTGTTATGTTTCATAGTTACATAAATATGTGTGCATTGCAGTGTAGACACCATTAACATTGTTGTTCAACATTGTGTTCAGTATGTTAGTAGATAATCGATTTTATCTTGTAAAGAAACTATCATGCATACTTAGTGATCGCGTTGCATTGCCCTACTGTTACATGTTATGCGAAAACGTAACTATGCATAAGGTTAAGCAAGGTGAGAGCATAAATGATAAATAGCACATAAAAGTGTTTGTCGTAGTATCCAGCATGTACATGACCATCAAAGCATTAAACAATAGCCCTTCTGCCATTAATCGTCCTGTTTGGAACATGAAAAGAAAATAGCATGGGAAGGAGTAATAGTTATGTTGAGTTGCCTTCAATGTTTCATATAAGAAATACATTCCCTTAAATGTTATGTAGCCAGGTCCCCCTTGTCATACTGACCCCCTCCTTCCTCTGCGCAGGGCCTGCCGAGGACGAGGGAGTGAGGGGGCAGGTGCGCGAGCCGCGCGTTACCTAGAGTTGCGGCTGGTTGCCGGGGACGCGATCGGGCCGGTTGCCGGGGACGCGATCGGGCCATTGTTAAGGCCGCGGTCGCGTTGCTGCGGTCCCGGCGGCTCGCGGAGCAGGGCGCAGCCATTGTTAGGTGTGTTGCGCATGCGCAGGGGCTAGGAGCGCCGGGAGGACTCCAGGGAGATCGCGCATGCGCAAGAGGGAGCAAAGAAAGCCCTAGCCTACCAGGGAAGGCTTCAGGCAGGGACTACGAGTCCCAGGAGCCTCGGACCACCCCACGTGATGCCAGGGAGCCAATAGGGCTTAGGATCTTCAGGCAGGCAAGTGGATACAATTCGCGGGGTTTTTGGCAGACAGACAGTTGGTGACCGGAGCAGCTAGGGGAAGGAGGTAGGGTGCAGGAGTAAGTGACTCCCTGCACTAGGCCAGCATTCCCCTAGGCCCCAGATAGCCCTGAGTCACAGTAGCTGTGTGTTGTAGGGACAGGCCCTAGGTTAGGGAATCTGCCCCATTATCTATTTGTTAGTTAGGGTACAGCAAACCTTGCGGTCCCTACTGAGAGACTTGGGCTCAAGTCTCGGTCGTTTAAGAAAGCGGGACTATCTCCAAGGAGGATCCTGGATATCGTGGAGGAGCGCGTCTGACCCTTTGCGAAGTTGTTGCTGATCCGAGCACCGGAGTGCTCGGCAGGTACTATACGTATACAAGTGCACCAAGGGCCCTTAGTATAATAGTGACTGCGCAGTCACACATATTCTTTCGCCTAGAGTGCGGGACATGGTGTGGGGTACTGGACATGGGGTGGAATCATCCGGTGAAGGGTTGATAAAGTGTTAGCGTCCGCCGTGGCGCATAAAGTGTTAGCGTCCGCCGTGGCGCGCAAGTTAGCGTTAGCGTTGTGAGAAACGCAGTGGTTAGTGTCTCCTCTAGGGAGGGACACCCGTTATTCAGTGTGATAATATATGTGTTGTATGCTGCTCACAAGTAAAGGTATTTGTTATCTCACATATCGTGTATATGGTTATTTATATGTGTCCTGCGAGGACCAATTCCTGCTTTGCTAGGAACCATCGCAGGTGGAGGCGTTGCACCAAGTACAAGAGTACTACTAGTCTTAATATATTGCCCCAGGTTCCCCGTGGCAGAAGCTCAGCCCTCCTGTGCGCCAACAGGTAAAGCACCACGCCCTGGTAACATTGTATGTCCTTTGCACCCACACTATAATCTGTGATTGGGTGGGGGAATACCCGTTACAGTTACTTGAGGGCATTAATGATACATTACTTTGCTTTCCTTTCAATGTGTCTAAAAGTTAAACACCATTGTAGATATTCTATTGGCTTAACTTCACGCAACGGCTAATGATGGAATGTGCTATACTAACTGTCATTGTAATTCAATGTGTCTACAGTGGAATTGTGTAATGATTTCATTATTTATTGCAACGGATGTACAGAGTACAGGTAATGTACCCGAAATTATTCATTCTCCGTGCGTATCGTCCATCGATAGTCCGCAGATAACCCATAGACAACCTGGAATTGGTAATCGTGACCCTGTGCACCAGGAGCACTTGGCATCTACAGTATACACAAGGCAGAGGAACGCTTACTGCAAAGCCAGGTTGAACGGCATGAGCAGTTGATGGGGGTGCAGGAGATGATGCTCAAAAAAATGAGACATTAAACAAATTTTGAAAAAGAATGCAGTAGAATTATTCATCCATAATAAGTTTATGGAAGCAATAGCGAACAGCTCGGCTAAACAGAATGAGCTGCACAGCTCTGCACGGGCATCAGCATGTTTGACAGCAACCTATGTAAGAACATTAGAGGAGCTGATTTTTCACCTCAAAAAAGTCCTGTTCAACCAGTAGAACTTGCGACACCACCACAAATGACTTTTTTGCCAACATCACTACAGGAATCGTGTGCAGTGCAAAACCTCGATTTTTATACAGTTCAACAACAGCTTTCGAGTCCAGTGCCAGAAATGGAATTGTGTGGACCGGAAAATATTGAATATGGTCTTGCAGATGCCAAGTGTTGCTATACAATGTAGAAATCATTTCTTCAAGATAGAAAAAATGTTGTTCTGCTTGAGTACAAAAGTGACGTAGACAAAGAGAATATAACCTTTGTATAATGCCAGAGCAGGCTCAGAAAGAGAACATAACCGAACATGAGACCATAACTGATAGTCGAGACTGATTTGGCATAATACTGTAATTAAGCAAATACAGTAGAAGAGAATGCAGTGCACCACGATCCAAAGAGAACAGGTCTGGCCAAAAAACAATCTTTATTGAAGAGACATAAAAACAAGGGATGCAGCCCTTCTACGCGTTTCGTGTCTAGCACTTTATCAAGAAGTGCTTTCACACGATATACAGAACATTTAAATAGCAATGGCTGCCAAATCTCGCGATACCTGTGACGTCACAGCTCAACCGCGGCCAATGAAAACTTACCATCTAGCGCATGCGCTCTGAGGCCCAGCGTGGGGGAGTGACTGGCCATAATGCAGTCCTCACATCCACTCATAGGGAACGCCCATAGGGGAGTGCCCCAAAGAGAGGGATGGACACTGACAATGGCTGTATACACCCCCACCCCGCCTCCATGTGCATGCGCGAGATAATGGAGGTGCAATAAGAAATAGGGCATCACAATATCTCAAATACATGAAAAAAATGAAAAAATGTAAATTAATCCTACCACAGCGCATGTGTCCCCCGTCTGACATGGGGGAGTGACCATCCATATGTCAGCCCACACATCATCCTTGAAGGGACGCCCAACAGGAGAGTGATAAAATCTGACACAGGGTGCATGATCCCTCATTCCTACGGTATACACCTGCGCTGGAATGCAATATAAATAAAAGTATATAGATTAAAGTAAATCAAATAAGCAAGTAAATCAAAAGGTCTAATAGAGAGCCTCTATGAGCTGTTAAATCAACTTAGATCGTAGTTAAGTTGACCTCTAATACTGTAATTGGTTTGTGAGAATGGCAAGCATATCTGATACCTAACTAACTCTGCTTATTTCATTTTTTTTTGTGCTATATACAATAAAATATAGTTATCATTTTATACAACTCTGGGCGTGCTTTTTCTATATAATGTTTTCACTATACCCTGCAATAAGGGTGTGAGACTGCTTCCACAAATATAATATCACAATATATGCTTCTTATTTAGTGTAAGGATATAATATATCGTGAGACATTATTTAGAGGAAAAGTGTGGAACCCCGCAGCAAACCTGGGAGGACCAAAGAAATCTTAAACCAACGATTATTAAGTCTTTAAAACCATCTTGAGAAGGAGTAACTATACTTAAAGGACTTTTATTTAGAATACAGATATAAATCTGGTTGAATTTAAAGAAAACACGTGAACGCTTGACATAGTTATTATATTTTATTTTGTGTAATTCTATCTGCATTTGCTCAAAATTGGGTTTATGTAGAACATTTATACAGCTTTATAAAAATGTCCTTTATGATTGTCAGAACCCACCCTGATTCAGATCACATATACATGTTCAGTTACATAAAATTTTATGCGCCAGAGTTTTTCTTCTCATTATACAGTACATACTTAGATCATTAGCAATATTTCAACCTATTGTAACGTAATAATTGATAATAATTGTGTAAACTATAGGTCCCTTTCTTGATAACTAGTCACCATGCTTTTGCGGATGTACTAAACAACAAATGGAAGCAAATTTTAAATATAAGTGGAACTCCACAAAGATCAAATACTTAGGAATCCAAATAACAAGGGAGTATAATACGCTATACAAACATAACTATCCACCATTATTTGAGAGGCTAAAAAAGGACCTCCAGAGCTGGAACGAATACCAGATATCTTGGTTAGGAAGAATAGCCACGATCAAAATGAATATCCTACCAAGGCTCCTGTATTATTTCCAGACTCTTCCTATAGATATTCCAATGCCGGAGCTTAAAAACATACAAAACAGAACTTTCCAATTTATCTGGCAAAATAAAAGACCCAGGGTAGCTAGATCTATTATGCTAGCCCCAAAAGATTGCGGAGGCTTGGCAGTCCCGGATATCATTAAATACTATTTGGCGGCCCAACTCAAACAAGCAATAATTTGGAACAATGATCCAGCCACCAGTTGCTGGGTGGGACTTGAGTCTACTTATACAAGACCTCTCTCTCTCCCGGCTGCTATGTGGACCGAGAGGGGAAGAGAGACCTTCTTAGAAACATTAAAACTGGGAGCAATGAAATGTACATGGCGTATATGGTCTAGAAATAAAAATAAATATGGTCTGACAGCCAGTCCAACACTACTAACCCCTATATTCCATAACCCTGAATTCTCCCCAGGCTGGCTCCCACAGAGACTCAATACATTTAAGACGTTAAAGCTGATGGTAGCTGACGACTTTGTAGATAACGGTATAATTCTACCACTCCAAGCGCTGGAGAAGAAACACCAAATCATAAATATACCAGTGTTTGGTTACCTCCAAATCAAGCACTACCTGCAATCAGTCTCCAAAGATACGGCATTCAAAGATTTAACAAATTTTGAAAGACTGTGTAGGAAAGGATACTATTGTAAAGGGCTGATTTCTGAGATATATCTGGGCCTGGCGCGATCAGCGGGTTGTTCCCAACATAGCTATATGATCAAATGGGCAGAAGATTTGAATACAGAGATCGATAGAGAAGACTGGGAGGACATTTGGGAGGTAGCTGCAAAAACATCAATCTGTACCACTATCAAAGAGAATATTTATAAAATTCTATTTCATTGGTACCTAACCCCGAGCAGGCTGGCTAAGATCTTCCCCGGGTCCCCGGATTTGTGCTGGAGGGGATGCGGGCAAAAAGGAGATATGGTTCATATTTGGTGGAGTTGCCCAAAAATTCAGGTATTCTGGATCATGATACAAACATTGATCAGAGAGTACTTAGGGGTGGAGGTTGAGGTGGAACCGCTGACATGGTGCTGGCCAAACCAATAGATGAATTAGGAACGGCAGAAAGTAAGATGATCACTCATGTAATGACGGCTGCCCGCTGTGTTATTGCGGCTGCCTGGAAAAAGGTGAATGCGCCTTCTAGGCAGACTGTCTTACGGAGACTAAGGGAAATAAAGATGATGGAGCTCCTCACAGCACAGTTGAACCAGAAAACTGACAAATTTCACAAAATTTGGGAAATATGGCCAGGAAACTAGGGACCCCATAGAAATAAATACAGAAAGACCAGACAAATGGGCTCGTCCTACCCCCCCCCCCCCCTTCCACCCCTCCCACCCTTCTTTTTCTTCTTTTCTACGTTCTTCTCTTTCCTTTGTTAAGCCCATGAGAGACGCTTACGGAAACGGCTGCTTCCCTAACACAACCGGAAATAGGAAGACAGACCACACTTATTCAAAAACAGTGTTATAGCAACTATTTTATTTCAGTAATGATGACGAACTGTTAATGCCCTTTGTTGTATGGACAAGTGACACTGTTAAAACATCACATGTATTCCAAGACTATATATTTGTTATGTCTCTCTAAAACAATAAAAAAAAAATTGAAACAATAAAAAAAAAATTCGCCAAACACGTGGCGAGAACCTTTTATTCGCCACGTTTATATAAGGTGGTATTTCAGTAGCCCCGATGCGCAAGAACGCGCCATTCTGGGCCATTATATGGCGCGTTTCAGACCGCCAGCAAAAGTTGGCTAATAACTGCAGTTCGGCGCCGTTAAAATACTGATGTGAAATTACATAGACATTTTCAGGCTGTCAAAGTATTTCCAGTCATCGCGCTGGCCCCCTAAGTCCGTGTTTGTTCGTCAAAAGGTATGTACCTGCAATAACAAATGCTTGATTTTCTTATATATTTCAGTGTCTTTGTTTTACCAATACATACTATTACTATTGATGGCAATGTTAAATATATGTTTTGCATTACATCCCAAGTGCACTATATCCGTGATTTACAAAGTATGGAGTTGATCCCCATGCAGATAACAGAGTTAATCAATGTGTTGAAGCTTTATTTGCGGCCCCAGGTTGACATTTTCAGCGATACATGCCGTTGGCAATGAAGTTCATTCGTAAATAGTAAGACAATTCCATGGCTAAAGCGTTTGACGCAGCGTACATTTTAAATAGTGTATGTATATTGTCCTGTACATTGGGCAACATTTTTTACATTATGTATACACAGGTTTTTGTAATGGCATACTTTATGCATTTCAATGCGGTTGCCGTCTTCTTCAGGTACATGTACAATACAAGAAGAAATAGGCGTGTGAAGACTCGATTGCAAACATAATTCTCTTGTCTACTTTTTGCCTTACTATTTGTAAGTCAATGTAGAAGTGTTTAGTTAATTTTTACATATGCAGTTCCGCGCTTTACATACAGCAGTAGTTAATAATGAGCTGTATACTTATTGAAAATAATAATTATGTCACGAATGTACTTAGGTTTAGAAGGAATCGATGTAGTGCAAAACTTAGGTTACTGTGCTAAATATATGCATATTTTCTGTCTTTCAACAGTACCAGTAAACTTCACAATTACATTTCAGATGTTTGCACATCCCCATAATTAGTCGCATAAACCTTGTTTTGGAGATAGCATTGTGGTCTTTACACAGTACCTGTCTTGTTGCACGTTAAATCAACAACAACTATTGGTCTTACCCATATGTATATTTAAGGAACAGTGTGTACATGTATATTTTTTTATTGTTGTATATATATTTATATAACTATATATAAATATATATATATATATATATATATATATATATATATATATATATATATATATATATATATAGACGCTGAGTGTTGAATGGTTGTTTGAAGAGCGTGGTTTCAGGGGAATTTCTTTCAGATTTGCATGCCACTTTTATGATGTCTGTGACGTAACATGTGGTCAATGAAGAAGAGTATGTATTCGCTGCACGTTGGTTGTCAAGTGAAATAAATGTTACAATTGGCTTTTAGTGGCGACATTTACTATTGTAATGATGCTGTGCTTTTGTGTGAAAGGGTAACATTCCCAAATTGCAGTATTTCTATGCCTCCATGCGTGTTGGGGCGTGGGTGGCAATGGGCCACAGGGGATACTACCGGCGATGTATGTCTCAAAGGGTATTATTGTGTGGGTTTGTACATATTTTCCTTCCCTTCGATAATATACCTGTTTCACGTTGAGGGACAGGCAGAGTATACAACCGATCATGTTGTGAGATTGCAACGTGTGGTTTCGTATAGAACTCAAGATTTGTCTGTTGAGTCGCGAACATAAGCGGATGATGCTGTTAGTATGACAGTTAGCAGTTTATCTTGTTGTCCAGGTAACATGGAAGGCTAATGTTCCACGTGACAACACGTCCCGTACTGTTGTTGCAGGTTCAACGTAGCGTACTCTTTTGTTCCTTAATTTTGGGTGGCAACATGGTGTTGTAGTTTTTAAAGTGCATTGTTTGTTGAGAACGTAAAAACATGTTTTATAATAGTTCATGGCTCTGTTTTTAGACTAGAAGCGGCATTTCTAACGCAATCTGTATGCATGAAAAGTTTACTTCTGCACGCTATGCTCATGACAGTGTCACTCTAAACTGGCGAAATGTTATTTAATTGAATAATTGTAACAAAGGAGTTTAACGCTGCTAAATCTGAAGTCGATAACCTGCTGTGCGTGCAATGGTGTTTTATATATCGTTATTGTACACTGCAAAGCGATAGTGTCATTTGGATTTGCAACAGTTTGACACATTGCGGTATGTTAGTATTGGTTTTGACCAGCGAAACGGCTTTGTGTTTACGACAGTTAACACGCGGCCTAGACATCCATGACGTCATGCCCTATTGTTATGACACTTGTATACAGCTATTTTCTTCATGCACATTGTGACAGGGGCAAGCAGGGCATTGTGACAAATATGTTTATGTGCAACCCAGGCCGTAAAAGCGCCACTCACACGAAATCTTACAGCGTTTATGCATTATAAATGTGGCAGACACAAGCCTTTACCTATCTGTGGGGCAATAACAGCCCTATAATGAAAACGGCGTGTTCATTATGGATCTGTTGGAGATTATACTCCATGACAATTACTTTCTCTTTGAAGATAATTTCTACATCCAGATCCAGGGCACGGCTATGGGTTCGAACGTCGCACCCACATACGCCAATATTTTCATGTCTAAATTTGAGTCTGAGAATGTATATCATCACCAATCCTTTGTGAATTGTGGGTGTATGTGGGTGCGCTTCATAGATTACGTGTTTTTAATTTGGCAGGGTGATGTGCCATCACTATCAAATTTTGTGTCTGATCTTAATATGGCCCACCCCACCATTGGGTTTACCTGTATACACGATCCAGTACAGATTAACTTTCTTGACACCACAATTAGTGTACACGATGGGAAATTAAGAGTCGGATTTGTTTTCCAAACCGACGGACAGAAATAACTTACTACACTTCTCTAGCTTCCATCCTCCTGGAACCATTGTATCACTGCCGTATAGTCAATTTCTGCGCGCAAAGCGTATAATAAGCAGTCCATCTAAAATAAAGAAGGGCATGGATAAGATTCAGTCTAAGTTTTGCTCCAGAGGTTATCCTAGGGAGATATTGTCCAACCAACGTATAAAAGCTGAAAGCTGGACACCCACGGGACAGGTTGTTTGTGAAAAAAGGAAATACTCCATTCCATTTGTTTCAACTTTCAATACGAATAGTGGTCAGATTAAAAATATCATACAACGACATTGGTCTCTGCTGAGCAGTGACCCAATGTTGGCTCCTGCACTATCTGAACTTCCATTATTTTCGTACAAAAGAGGAAAGAATCTTCGGGATCGCCTAGTTAGGGCAGACCTTGGGGGGACAACCACTAAACAAATATTTCTGGGCACCCCGAAAATGGGTTGCTACAGATGCTGTAGCTGTACCCATTGCAATAATATTGTGGAGGGTCCCTCTTTCCAAAACCCTGTCTCTGGTAAAATTTATAAAATTAGAGACTTCTATACATGCCTTTCAAAGGACGTCATATATTTGATCAAATGTCCATGCGGCAAGGGCTATGTGGGTGAGACCACCCAGAGGGTGAAGGACAGGATTGGACAGCATAAGGCGGCTATAAGCAGATGTGACCCTGAAGCACCGGTAGAACATCATTTCACACAAGCTGGGCATACTGTGAGTCAACTGCGGTACCAGGTAATAGACGGCATTAAAATGGGGCGACGTGGAGGCAATCTACATAAGATGTTGTTACAGAGAGAATCAAGATGGATAAGAACCCTTGACACTATGACCCCATCGGGCATGAACAAAGAACTAAATATGGGTTGCTACCTCTGAACCAAAGTGCCCCTTGCCGTCTCTTCCACAGTTGCCACCGAGTGTCTCTCTGGCTCCATGGTCTTGTGATACCTGGTACCCTTTACTAGTGTCTCTAGTGCCCCCTTTCATTGGGGTATGTGTCTGTGGTGTTGGGTACCTGCGTCCTGCCGCCTGTGCGGATTGATCCAACTTTCGCCCGTGGTAGGTGTCCCCCACCGCTGGCCTGACACCCTGGTTCTATATAGTTCCTTTATAATCTTGTCCTATGTTTAGGGTCCCCAATTACCCACCAGGTCATGTTTTCATAGATTTAATGATCATTATTTGTGTATATAGTAGCCTCTTTATACATTATTTTTTCTGTGTTCAGTTCTTTTCATACATTGCTTAGCTTATGAGAAGACCAAATAATACTCTGCTTTTAATATGGTATGTTTTTATTTTCACCAATTTTAGGTAGCCCTCTGAGGGAAATCCTGTGAGGGTAATCCTGTGGAGGTCCTACTATAGCTAATTAGCCACACATCTAAATATGGTTTGGGATCGTACTGCATGCTGCCAGACTCCTATACTGCCACATATCAAAAGATTTGTTTCTTCAAGCTCCAGAGGAGACAGGCACGGCGTCAGTGAAGTCCCGTGGTTACCATGGTAACCCGATCTGTTTACATTTACAAGGAGGAAAGAGAGAGTGATACAGCGCCATGGACACTACCACCTGCATGCTATCAGGCTGATTGGAGCAACGCGCACAGCACAGGACGTCAGGATTCCTTAAGAAGCCTAATGGACTGCACATTCACTGCAAACACCCTCTAGAGTGAGGAGCAGGCTCGTGGTTCGTGTGTCCTATTAACTAAGGACTGTCTGGTTTGCATTACTCCTGATTTGCCTCCTCTCTTTGCTGTTCTCTGGTGTTCTCAATTGTTGCTAGTTCACTAATACATTGTAGCTGATATCTATACAAGAGTTAAACTGTGGATTTATTTTGCCAATTAGTTTAGGGATATTGTATGTGTACTTAATTAGAATATTACTTAGAATTTGTGGAGGGTCTTCTATTGTTTTTACTTAGGGTCAGTTTTGTTGTTGTGGGTTCTGGGGATAGGGAAGTACCCTTTTGTCCCCTTGGGACTGAGGGGAATGGGCCTAACGAAGGGACAAGTCCCGAAACGTTGCCCCCTTATACTCCCCGTTGTGACCCACTTTTTTTGTTTTCTTTGTTCCCCTTCCACCATTCACCTCACCTTCCCTTCGTTGTCCCATCCTACTTTTCCTTTATCCTCCTGTATATCCCACGTATGGCCCTACCTATATGTTATCTGTTGTCCTAGTGTGCCATTGTCAGTTGTTTGACTTATTTGTGCACTGATTAAATTTTAAAATTGGTTATATACCAGTAACTTTGTATCTATTATTAGGGTGTGCTGGATTTTCTTCAGTACTTTATTGTGTTTGAGAGGGATTGGGCCCTCTCTAGTCCGTGGCACCCCGCTTTGTGTATATTTATCTATTTTGTGTGAGTGCTGTCTATTACTTTTGTCTATACTATAATGAAAACGAGCATATGCATTCCCTCATACATGTTATGTTGCTGTCTGGTTGAAGGTTACACAACATAACATTGGGTGTGTACAGACAACATGGTTGTGCTGCTGTATGAGTTTAAAACTTCTCTTCCTGTCGCTAAGATTTTTACAAATCACAGACCCTTTACATAATTTGGTTAAACTTGCCCTGTATGCATTGGTTATTGTCATTGCTTTCTCAAATGTTCATTGGAAATTAACAGCAGTACATAATTGCACACCTTTGCAGCCTTACACACACCTGAATTAATCACTTGCTGATAGCAAACCATTTCACTGTGAGCACAGCACAGCATAGGTACAGTATGGCGGATGCGCAACTGGAGCTCATACATTTTTGCTTTGCTAAAAGAAGATTTATTATTCAACATTTACACAGGCCAGGACAGCTTCAGGACATACAAAATGACGGGCCCGACGAGAGGTTGGAGGAGGGGATACAGGAGATACGGCAGGACAGGGTGGAGGACAGAGTGGAGGACAAGAGACAGGGAATAGTAGAATATAGGGCAGAGGGCAATATTGACTTCCAACGTCAAATTATTGCGAGACAACAACAAATTAGGATACGGGAGAGAAGGCGTAGAGTACCTAGACTACGTATGATACGTGAACGTACATTACTGGAGGGCCTAACAGAAGATGAAATTTGTACAAGATATCGCCTAAGTTCTGTTGCATTGCTACATTTATATTCTGAATTGCAGGAAGATTTAGATAGGCCTACAGAGAAGAAAGGCCATGCAATTCCTGGAATAGCACTAATGCTAAGTAGTATTCATTTTTTTAGCATCCGGATCATTTCAGAGTACCGTTGGAATTGTTGGTGGACTATCTCAATCAGCATTTTCAAGAGGCCTTGACATTTTTCTACGTGCTATCACTAAACTGTCTCGCAAATACATCCATTTCCCCACTAACAATGCTCAGTGGGTGGAAGTTAAAAATGTATTTTATGTTGTGGCAGGGCTGCCATGTGGCATGGGTGCAATAGATTGCACCCATGTCGCTTTAGTAACACCATCTTCGGAGGAGTATGTCTATAGGAATAGAAAACATTTTCATTCCATAAATGTACAGGCAGTATGTGACTCCACTATGAAAATAATGAGTGTTGTGGCGAAGTACCCTGGTTCAACGCACGACTCGTCAATTCTCAGTTTTCCATGCTTTTAACACTGGATATTACGAAAACGGATGGCTAATTGGTAAGTGTATATGTATGTTCATGGCCTATGAACAGAAGCTGAGTTTCATGTGTGCAAGCATGTGAACATATAACTTTCTTGCATGTGTTACCGTGCTGACAGCACATGTTTACTGTGTTTTCTTTTTTGTCTTTTTATTTCCTATTTTTAAAGGAGACTCAGGATATGCCTTACAGACTTGGCTATTAACACCTGTAGCAAGACCAGTTACATTGGCGGAGCAGAGGTACAATGTAGCACACATTGCAACTAGGTGCATCATTGAAAGAACTTTTGGATTGCTTAAAAGCAGATTCAGGTGCCTCGACAAATCAGGGGTGCCTTGCTATACAAACCGTCGAAGGTTGCATCGATAGTTGTGGCTTGTTGTATTTTGCACAATATAGCCTTGGCTCACAATGTACGCTGCAATGTACCTGACATAATGGATGAGGAACCATTTGCAAATGATGTTGTGCCTCACGAGCAAGCACCCAATGCAGTTGCAACGAGAAGACATGTAATAGTTAACTATTTTTCTGGTAAGCAAAGTAATCGTTATACATGTTTTGTAAACGCTGTGCATCATAACTCCCTGTGATAACAGGTTACATTTTAAATTACATAGGTTGAAGGTTGATGATACCATGTGCTGACCATCTATAACATTGAACACGGTAAGTGGATGTGTTGACTGTACTGTTCATGAATGTTAAGCATATTATATTTACACACAAAATGTTACTAACACATATCTATCTCCTTTTGAGAACGCTATGCTGTATACATGTCCCTTTCAGTTCTATCCTGCATGTATAACTCTTGTCCCGTTATGTGCTACACTGTTCTAATCATCATTGTACATAGATGTGTATAATGATATGAAAAATTTCATTGGACATAATGAGCACAGTTCAATAGGTTCAGTGCAGATAAGCCAAGAAATAGTATAAGCATGAACTATGTGTATTACAACACTTTCGTCTTTCTGTTACAAAGTTAATATACATGGAGTAATGGAATTAATATGTTGTGTTATAGTAGTTACAAAATGTCAATAATACATTCATATGCAGACAATACAGGGTATGTGTACAGTACAGCACATACTATGCAATGGTTGTGTGAGAATGAATAATCCCACATTACTGTGGCATGCTCATATATACTTTTACAGACACAGTGAACGTAAGTAGCGGGTAACATGTACGGTTACACCTCTGTTGACATACTTAGAATGTGGGTTACTCAATACAGTAGTTCAACATTGTTAGCAATGCTGGGCTGTGCTTTGGCCAAACAACTTATTGTTAAACATGCATAGAGGTTTTTTTTTAGACTACACTCACAGTGTACAGTCTGTAGCGTTAACAGCCATTATACTAATGTCATGCACAATAACACCACATGAAATGTTCACATTATTAATCGAAGCTACTGTCACTGCACAGATAAAGCAGTGCTTGGCTACGTGCACCTCACTACACTCAAGCAGTGGGGTCAAGTTAGTTGAAGATTGCAATGTTACCGTGAAGAGCCGTGACATTGAAATAACATTCCATTCGACAAAACTAAGTTCATCTTGGGTTGAGGGCAAAAGTTAACAGTGATGGATTAATGGAGGTCTGTAACTAGAAAAACATTAGTTTTTGTTTTTAGTTGCACTTGTTATGCGAGTCAGTTTGGAAGTAATAGAACGCATTTTTCGTTTAAGTCTTGCTGAGTTATAGCCTGCCGTTCCATTTCTGTGTCTCTCTGTTCACAGATGCAATAACATAACTGCGAAGATGCAAGGCAGCATTTCGGAAGATGATTGCGCCGAAAGTGCATGTTCCCACGTTTGATAACGTCATTTTGAACAACAGTATTATTACATGTTTACACAAATTAAATAATTTTAATGTGTGTAATCAAAAAAAATATACCATAAAAGTAGTATAATTGAAGTGTTTATGTTCTCTCGCTATGTAATGGTTGCACATATGCACATCACAACAAACACTCAGAGGCTTATGCAGAGACGTACGAGAATGCAAATTGCGCCATGTTTTGGCCAAAATAGTCGGCAGAAAAACGTTTCCTGCCGAGAACATGGCGAGATTCCTAAAATCCGCCAGAACTGTTTTCATGACATTAAAATTCGCCAAACACGTGGCGAGAACCTTTTATTCGCCATGTTTATATAAGGTGGTATTTCAGTAGCCCCGATGCGCAAGAACGCACCATTCTGGGCCATTATATGGCGCGTTTCAGACCGCCAGCAAAAGTTGGCTAATAACTGCAGTTCGGCGCCGTTAAAATACTTATATGCCCAAAGATCCAGACTTTCTGGAATATGATATGCTCATTGGTTGAGGAGACGGTAGGAGTTGAGGTCCGGATGGACCCGCTGATATGCCTACTCGCGAAACCCATCGAAGATATCTCTGTCCCTCTTAAAAAACTGGCCTCGTTCATCCTGACTGTGGCTCGCTGCTCAATAGCAGCTAATTGGAAAAAGATTAAACCCCCATCTAAGCAAATTGTCCTTCGCAGGGTAAGCGAGGTCAAGCTTATGGAATACCTATCGGCACTCCTGAAACAGAATATCGAACAATATGAGAAAGTTTGGGCACAGTGGCCTTATAATTAAAGAGATTAAAAATGAGATATGGATGCTTCAGTTGGAATCTGCATTAGACCACTGACCCCTCGGAGAACTTGATACTCCTGACGAAGCCGAGAACAGTTCCTGGTAGCTGGGCGAAACGCGTTGAGTAGACCAGTAGACCAATTTTGGGCCTGGAGGCGACCCGTAGCGAATCGACCCTGCAGCCGTGACGTCACCAGTTCAGACGGGGGCACAGAGGGAAGCTCCTTTCCAGGATACAGAGGCGTGGAAGCCAGCTAGAAGACCTTCGGGAGGCGGTGAGCTGTTCGGGATACCTCCGATTCACATTGTGTGATATATGCTTTTAACCTATTAGCACATTGTAAGTGCGCATTTTTTACCCTGATTTTTTTATATAAAGTTTTCATACTGATCGCACTATGTAGTTCTCTCTCTCCTTATACATGTGCACTTTGCTGACGGAGTATCGTTAGGGGGTCCGGTGCACAGTTACCATCAAGGGTGGCAACCCAATTTGCCAACTGCATTTATATACTCTTTAGTCCTGTGAGTAGTACAACTATACGAGCCAAGACACTACATCAATATTTCATCAATTGCATTACGTCTGTACTTATATTTGTCTATTTTGTTCTCTTTTTCCTCCACATGCTCCCCCTGGATGTTTTGAGATATTCCTAAACCTTGGAACCCGTGAAACAGGTCCCACCAGTGAGGTTTTGAGCTGGGGGTTTGGTTACCACATCCTTTTTCATAATTTTCATAGATTTTATTATTTTCACTTTTTATTAAGTTGTTTGCGCCTGATATTCACCTTTTTACACAATATTGGATTAATCAATATTCACCGTGGCTTAGCTACTCTCCACAATTGAAAGGTGCGATTTGCAAGTATTACACTGTTATTCCACAGCCGGTTCATCATGGGACACAAGGAGCATTCATAACTACGCCTTTCACTAAATATAAAGACTTCCATGAAAGTGCACGCAACCATGTTTCATCGTCTTGGCATAAAAACGCACAAGTTGCTGCAACTCACTTTTTGGCGATCAGAAAGAAACCGGAAACAAGTATTGTTTGCCAAATAGATAGCGCTGTGAAAAGGCAAGTTGCAGAAAATCGGAAAATGTTGTTTCCAATTTTGTCCACTATCTTATTTTGTGGCACACATGACATTGCTTTACGTGGAAAAAAGTACAACCGGAAACGTGCAAAGTCTGTACTAATTTCGCATTGAAGCAGGAGATGTGATCCTGAAGAACCATCTGGAAAATGCACCAGTAAATGCACGTTATACATCAGTTCGAGTTGAAAATGAATTGATTAAATTATGTGAAGAAACAATAAGAGAAGATCTAGTATCCTTAGTCAATATGTCAAATGGATTTTCAATCATTGCTGATGAAAGTGCTGACATATCCGGAAAAGAACAGATGTCACTTGGAGTACGTTTTGTAGACACAAGTAGCTCCGTAGCTGTCATCAGAGAAGAATTCCTTGGATTTGCAACCTTAAAAGAAATGGATGCTATCTCAATTGCAAATATGATTATCGATACATGTTCTAAATTTGGATTAAACTTAGAAAAACTCCATGGCCAAGGATATGATGGATGCTCTACAATGGCAGGAAAGGAAGGTGGCGTTCAAGCCATAATAAAGAGAAAATATCCTAAAGCTACTTTTGCTCACTGTGCTGCACATAAACTTAATTTGGTTGTTAATGACCTGAATGCTGTTCCTGATATACGGAATTCTATTGGCACAGTGAAAGCCATCATCAAGTTTTTCCTTGAGAGTCCAAAAAGAAGATCTCTTATTCCCAATCTGCCATTGCTGAGTGAAACACGGTGGACAGCAAAATACAAGAGCATTAGAATTTTTAGATCAAACTTTGAAGAGATTTATCAGCAATTAAGCTTACTGGTTACTACATCATCATGGGAAAACACGTCAGGATGCATATCAATTGCAATCTTCCTCAAGCACAGTGAGCTTTCTCTTTTGCTTGTCCATAATTTCCAATTACTCATCAAGATTAGAATCTGTAAGCCAGGCTCTCCAAGCTGTTGAGCTTGATCTCCTCAAGGTGTGTAATCACGTGCAGACCTACTGGCTGTGTTCCATGATCACAGACAAAAAATCAGAAGAGCAATTTAAGGAAATTTTTTCAAATGTTCAAACAATGGCAGAAAAATTGAACATCAAACTTTCTGTTCCTAGACAGTGTGGCCGGCAAGTATTTCGTTCTAATTTTGGTTCCTCTTCTGTGGAAAAATACTATCGCCAGTCTATCTATGTGCCATACATGGACTCTATCATCTCATCATTAGAAAGTCGGTTTGGCAATGAAAACAAGAAAAATTTCAGTCTGTTCTCACTTTACCCAAAACACATCAAAAATGACCCTTGAGCAATACAAATGTCACATTGCAAACATCCGAGAAATTTACGACATTGAAAACCTGGAAGCTGAAGCAGTCACATGGTTTGAGATTTGGGCAACCAAGGATGAGCAATTTGCCAATGGATTTCTGGATTTGCTAAACCACACAGATTTATTTCCATCAGTCCAGCAAGCAATTCTCATTGCTCTCACATTACCAGTGACCACTTGTACAGTGGAAAGGTCTTTCAGCACAATGAGAAGGGTGAAAACCTGGTTGAGGTCGACAATGGCTAATGATCGCTTATCGGGTTTGTGCATGATGAGCATACATCGAGCAAAAATTGATGGAAACAGACAACAGCTGATTGAAAAAGTAATTGATAAATTTGCACAAGTCCACAGACGTTTACAGTTCCTTTTTCGAGATCACAAACCACAGTGAACAAAAACTGTGTAAAACTACTCATTGAAAAATGTGATTGTTAAAGCTGCAGTTCAGTCAAAATCCTGCATGTGTGGTTTTTTTAAATCAGCTCTGCAGTAAGAAAAAACAGTTGTAGCATTTTCTGTTTTAAAAAAAACAACTTTGAAAGACCAATTTTCTTGTATTCTATTTTAACTAGTATTTTTGTTCCTATAGCAACCATTTACTAAGGCACTGCCCCTTCATGTCCTGTCACAAGCCCTGGCACACCTCTTTGTTGTGAGCCCTGCCCTCCCTCTTTCTAAACGTGCAGGAGTGTCTTGTTTGTTCCTACTCACATGAATATCCATGAGCTTCCACTGAGTCACAGAAACAGAATAAATACATTCCCCAGATTTAAAGATTTTAGCAAAACTTCGCCGATCAATAGACGGAGAACGAATTGACCGGCAGCTAAGCAGTTCTTTGTGTAGGTAGAGATTGCCCACATGTAACTATTGAAGTAAAAAAAAAAAATGTAAAAAAAAAAAAAATACCGGGAGACTGAACTGCAGCTTTAAATTTGAGCAAGAGTGTAGATGTTTCCAGTTCCTAACCTGCAACAGTTATCCAGTTTACATTTATGTGTTTTATTTTCTAATTTGGATGAGAACAGTTGTTATTTTATTTAAGTTAATATATTTTATTCTATTTATTTTAATATATTTAAGTTAATATATTTCCAAAATAAAAACATTTGTCAACAATTTTTTGATTGTCATTCGTTTGTGCACGTTAACACCAAAATGCAGATCCTACTTTTTTTTTTTCAAAAGTTCGATTATAGTGCCTTGAGCATGTGTGTATGAATAATGTGGTGCAACTGCATGCAATAGTGTTTTTTTAATATTTAATATTGCTTTATTAACCTAGAAAAGAATGTGTACCAAGGAAGGCGCACTAAAGAATCCCCTTATAGGCGCACCGCAGACCTTTATAGTATAGACGGTCAGGGGTGGATGTAGTAAGTGGTGTAAACTTTAATAGACAACTGTGTAAATGTGTAATAAAAAGGTGTATAGTGCAATACCATACACTAAGCTAAAAGATAGACAGTGATGTCTATACAGCTCCGCCAAGCCCCTCACTGAGCTCTAGAATTCAGGTCTAAGTAGTAACGTAACTACATACAGTACCTGTTATTCTATAGGTCACATGCTCTGTGATACAGGTAAGTATATGTGATCAGGTATTGAAATAGATATACTCAGTATGATCACTATTAGTAATATCCATAAGTTTCTACTGGAGGTGTACAGTAGATAATGAAGTATGTAATCAAGGTAATAGGTAATGAAACAGCTCTGTCCACAGACAGAGATAACAGACACCTAGGGCTGTGTAGTGATAGTACCGTTTGTTATAGAATCAGTGGGCAGAAACAGAGAATAATTCTCCAAAATCTGAAATATTGTATGATATTGATTCTAATAATGCTAGTAGACCGAGGTGTTGTTAAGTGATCCTGTAAAGGTATACTATCCTGTCATATATACATTCATAGATATATAAGTAGAGGTGCTCCTCAAATAGCTAGTACAGAGGGTAGTGTTGATGGTGTGCGGTAAGATAGGTACTCCTAAAATAGCTTTGTAGACAGGGTATTAGTAAACCAAAAATATCTTTTCCCTCGGTGACACAGAAAAAGTATTGACACTGTATCTATACAGTATGCCCACGGAGTATGTTAGTTCGCGCATGCGTCGTGCGCAGTGCTCAGTGTGTCCCTGGGATGTTTATATGGATTTGAGCTGCTTATGCGCCAAAGACGCGTACTGTCCTGTTAATTCTCCGCGGCTGGTGTAGAGGTAGGTGGCAAGCACATTAAGCACTGAGTATAATGTGCTAGGTTCAATGGTGGTATAGGATAAACGTATAATTAATCGTTATAGTTCAATGTTTAGATGCCAAGAGGCAACATGCCAAATAATGCTCGTGTAATCCGAGCTGCGCATGCGTCACAGACGGAGGTTTGAAAGCTCCAGTAGTACCCCAAGGGGAGCAGAGTGCGCATGCGCCCGGACGGGGCTATACTAATGGTGTACGATTTATATAGACAATAGTATGAGGGAGGGACACAGTACAAGATATATTGAGTTGGGAAAAATTATAACCACTTCGCAGTAGGGCTGTTAGCTGTAGCGATGTTATAGACGGTGGATCCCCTACACTCTGGGCGGAAGTTGATCAGCTGTTAGTAATGCATATGTAGCGCGAAATATTATGGTGATACGTGTACTTCAGCCAAAACAAGAGTGTAGATACAGCCCTGTGGAAGCGCTAACTGCATGAACAAAAGAAGTTGTAAGGATGGATGTAACCCTGAAAGTAAGTACTGCCCTGTGGCAGTACTGACACCTCTTTAATTGGGTGTAACAATTGAAAGCTGCTGAGTAGGAGAACTGGGCTTTCAGAGAGCTACTAGAGTTAGCTGGCAGAGTTAAAAAGTCGGCAAAAGACCCGATTTTTTTCATTCCACTAAATAACCTTAGCAACTCACCTACAATGGCAGGCTTTTTATCACGTACCATGGATTTCAATGATTGGGAGGCTGACTCGGAAAGTATTTTTTCCGTAAACCCTATGTCACGAGAAGAACCCACGGTGAATAATATCAAAACATACTTTCAAAATCTAGAATATTTGTATAAAAAACAATCACGCTTGTGGTGGGAAGTTTGCAGCCTCCAAAAATATCAGAAGAGCAAGATGATACCAAGGGGTTTGAGAGTTAATCTCTCTCCATCGTACCACAATTTACAAGAGTCATTCATTAAGAAATGGGATGACTCTATAACAAAATGTTCTCACGACTTAATGATTCTCTTGGTGGACAATGAACTAGCTGAACTAAAGAAGGTCAATATTGATATTGAAAAAAACAAAAAAGAAGCGGCTCAATGGAAGGATTCACCTAATTTTGAGAAGTATGAAAACATCTTACAGAAAACCACTGATCACTATGTTAAAGGAATTAAAGAAAGAAAGCGCATAAAATTTCTAAGAGATAGTGGGGACTATACGAAAGGCAAAATCTATAAACATCACTTTAAGGCTGAGAAAGCCAAAATGCAGGATCACAGTGACTCGTCCACTGACTGGGACATGTCAGAGACTGAGGATAACAGCGGTTACCAGAATAAGGTAACAACAAGATCTAAATCACACAAAGACAAATCTCCCGCCCAAGGGGACAGTCAAAATCCTCAACATTTTTTAGGCCAGGCCCAGGAGGGCACAGATTATGGCCCAGAAAGACAAGAAGAGGAGGGATTCTGGAGAGGAAGAGGAAGTGGAAGATGGTCAGGTTACAAAAGGCAGAGGAAACGAAGATACTAAACACAGAAAGTACATGCAAAAACAAGTGTGAAATCATAAACCTCTCAGATACCACCCTTACAGAGGCCCAACTAAGCCTCCTTGAAAAAGGCCTATCCTACGTGCCCTCGAACAGATTTGACCTCTTTGAGGCTATAAATTATATAAACCTCTTCGCTCGCAAAATGTTGTTGCATAAATTCTTCAAGAGACGAGGTAGAAATGCCTTACCCAATCTATATGAAGAATTTTTGCAAACACCGTCTATAACATCGCTACCGGGTATATGCCTTACAGTGTCACGGGGACCTCTACAATCGTCAACGCGGAGTGACGACCATTTTACCAGGGGGAGTGCAACGTATGGCTGTCTGGTGCTGTTATCCCGATCGAGATGAGACCGACCATCTTTTCTCTCTGGAGAGTATCCCTGAGGAAGAGGTTCAGAGAGGGTATAGGGCAGGGGTAGTCAAACCGCGGCTAGCGAGCCACTTGCGGCTCTTGGGGCACGTCTGTGCAGCTCTCCTCATGATTTGGATTTGCGATGCAGAAGCAAGCGCGTGGGCGGCGGCGGCCTTGAGCACGGCGCTTGGAGACTGGCCGGTGGCCGGGTAGGTCCAATGGAGAAGAGAGCAGGAGCGGAGCCCACATACCTCCCCGCCCACACACCCCGGCAGAGACAGAAGTCTGCATCCTGCCTACTAATAAGGTAAGAACAGCAATTGTGGCCTGGGGGGGGGGGATGAATAAGATGATGATCGGGGGCCAGTAGAGATGAGATGATGGGGGCCAGCCAGCCTGATGTGATGGGGGGGGAATAGTGATGGGGGGGGAATAATGATGGGGGGGCAGCCTGATGTGATAGGTCGGGGGGGGACTAATGATGGGGGGGCAGCCTGATGTGGTGGGGGGGGGGACTAATGATGGGGGGGCAGCCTGATGTGATGGGGGGGGGAATAATGATGGGGGGCAGCCTGATGTGATGAATACTGATGGGGGGGCAGCCTGATGTGATGGGGGAATAATGATGGGGGGCAGCCTGATGTGATGGGGGGAAATAATGATGGGGGGGCAGCCTGATGTGATGGGGGGGCAGCTTGATGTGATAGGGAGAATAATGATGGGGGGGCAGCCTGATATGATGAGGGGAATAGTGATGGGGGGGCCAGCCTGATGTGATGGGGGCAGCCTGATGTGATGGGGGGAATAATGATGGGGGGGCAGCCTGATGTGATGGGGGGTGCTTGGGGGTATATTTTATATGTGTTGGCGAGGTGGGAGTATTTTTCATATGTACATTCATTTTGAATCCGCACCTCAACCAAGTTGTATTACAAGTTATAAGTCTGCTCATCACAGGTATTGTTGCCATTATAATTTTCTATATAAAAAATGCAAGCGTCTCATGCATGCTTTTAATATTTAAAAATATTACATTTATAATCATGTATTTATTATATTTAAAGAAAATGTTTTAGACGCCCTCCAACATGGCTACAAAAAAGAAACAAAGAAAAACAGAAGATGAACACCGTGAATTTCAAATGGAATGGACTGAGTCTTTCGCGTTTATCTCGAACTTAGGTGGCCTTCCGACCTGTCTTATTTGCCAAGAAAAACTGGCACATAAGAAGACGTCAAATTTGGAGAGACACATCACGACAAAACACGGCTCATTCGCAAGCACATATACTGTCGGTGACACGAGAAAGAAAGCAGTTGAAGAACTTCGGAAAAAATTTGAAAAATCAAGTTCTGTATTTAGTTCCTGGATGCAATCTTCCAAAAATGTTAATCTTGCAAGCTTTATCGTGAGCTAGGAAATCTCTAAGAAAGGAAAACCATTCACAGATGGTGAGTACATAAAACGTTGTTTTATAAATGCATCTGAAGTACTTTTTCAGAATTTTAAAAACAAAGAGATTCTAAAAAATATTAAAGCGTTACAGTTATCTGCTAATACAGTAAAAGATAGAACTGTTAAAATGTCTTTAAATGTGACCAACCAACAAGTCGAAGACATAAAATTGGCTTCATATTTATCAATTGCGGTAGATGAGTCTTGCGACAAAGCACACAGCCCAAGTTTCCCTTTTTGTGCGCTATGTAACATCTGGGGGTAATAAAGAAGAACTTCTGGGATTATTGCCACTCAAGGGCCAAACGCGTGGAGAGGACATAGCAAAAGCGGTCACTGAATGCATGGAAAAAAATCACATCCCACTAAATAAAATTGTGTCAATTGCAACCGATGGGGCAAAAAGTATGACAGGGGTGAGAAAAGGATTTGTTTCAATTTTAAAAGGAGAAATTAATCACGAGGTACTTGCGTTCCATTGTATAATCCAGCAAGAAGCGCTTTATGCAGACATTTCCAGAAGAAATTGGTAAAGTTATGGAATTGGTCACTAAGATTACCAACAGCATTGTGGCAAACGCGCTTACCCATCGTCAATTTAAAGAGTTTCTGAGTGAAATGGATAACGAATATCAAGACCTTCTCCTGCATAACAAAGTGTGATGGCTTTCAAGAGGTGATGTTTTAAAGCGTTTTGCTTCTTGTTTAAACAAAATTAAAATATTCCTCGACAAAAAGGATGTTCAATATCCAGAATTAAGACGACCAGTGGTTGCAAAAATTTTATTTCACGATGGACATCACATCACAACTAAATCAGCTCAATCATAAATTACAAGGAAAAGGAAACACCACGTTTTCGATACTAGAAGTTAATTCGTTCAAAAGGAAATTGGTTCTTTTTGCTGAAGATTCAGAGATCGGAACCTTAATTCATTTTGAAGAATTGTCAAAATATCGCTGAGAGAGGCGCATGCGTGATGGTGAGGGGACTGGATGCTTAAGCCACGAGCTCCTACCCCCGACAATGAACTAAAACAATTATAGCCAGTAAAACCTGAATTTCGCAACCAAAGTTTCACCACGCTAGTCAGGGAGATAGCAGGGATGGCACCACAATCGTCCAAAAAGAAAAATACGGGCGACTTACGGAAATATCTTAGCCGGTCTGCAGCTAGGGAGGCAGAGTCAGAAATGGCACCCGGCTCCGCCGCGGGCTCGGGTTCAGATCACGAGGAAGACATGGACGAGGCACCGGAGCAGCAACCTGTAAGGCGCTGCGATTTTAACCGCCTGTATAATGGAATGAAATCGCTCTTTCAGGCGGAGATACAAGAGCTCAGGAAGGAGGTACAGGGGCTCGGCGAAAGAACGGGGGCCCTGGAAGATAAAATGGCGACCGTCTCCGCAACCGTCAAGAAATCAGAGAAACGGTCCTCCTATCTCCAAGCCCAGATCATAGACCTGGCGGACCGCCAAAAAGACTCCGAGAACCGGGACCGTCGCAGCAATGTCCGCATACGCGGTATCCCCGAGGAAATAACGGAGGTGGAGGACTTTGTCACCCGATGGTTGGCGACCATGCTTGCGGATACCCATGCGGCGGAGCTCATGATGGACAGGTGTCACCGAGCCCTGAGGAGTAAACCGGTGGCAAACGCCTAGCCGCGGGATGTCATCGCCCGCTTGCATTATTTTCGTACCCGGGAAGCGATTTTCCAAAAAGCCAGAGGGGAGGGAGCCTGTCAGTTCGAGGGAGTTGCCCTGCAGCTATTCTAGGACTTGTCCCCCATAACTCTAGCCCGGCGCATGAAGCTCCAGCCGGTCACAAAGATACAGAGGGACAGAGCCATACGCTATAGATGGACCTTCCCTTTTGGCCTGCTGGTCATTAGAAACAGGAAGGCCATCTCCATGAAACACCCCGAGGAAGGTGACGACTTCCTACGTAAGCTGGGGGTGAAGGAGGGTGAGGCGCCGGGGCCCCGGCGGGACGCTGAACCAGACACTGAATGGCGTCAGGCCAGTACCTCCAAGAAGTCCCGCAAAAAGAGTGAAACCGAAAAAGAATGAACAAATAAGGAGGGGAATAAAGTCATGTTACATGGTTCTGTTGTCTAAGTTGAGGCACAAGTTTATGGTTCACGGGCCCAGATAACCCCCAATAGACTGCTCAAAGCCGCGAGGTTGACCCCTGAGAAACCGCTACATCACCCTTCTGATGGGGCATATGACCACCAAACATCAAGGTTCCCGGCCAAACCGCAAAGCATAAGGACTTACCAGAAATCCCGGTGGCGTGTGGTAGACTGCAACCCGGAAGGGGACTGTGGCACGCATATCATGAAGATGGAGGCGCTCCTGGTTTTGGCGGGCGAAAAACCACATTACCAGATGAAGGACACAGCGCGGGAAGACGTTTACCTCCAAGGATATCCGGCCGCCGAATGACAGGAACCGGACAGACGTCACCGGATATGGCCACGCGGCCATCTTGGTTGGGGCACGCCAGAGCCGGGACCGGAAGCGCACCACTGGAGTGCAACGGAAGTGACATAAGGCCAGAGGGGTCCGAGGGGGAGCTCTCCCACGCCAAAAGGGACAAAGGGAGAAGGCACACAAAGCCCCAGACCACACATAGGAGCCCAGCGCCAAGGGATACAGGGGGGAGAGGGAGCAAGGAACCCAGAAGAGGACCAGCCCCCAACGTAACCCCACATAGGCCTCACATGAAAAAGGGTACTACACCTAGCCTGGGGTACAAACACAGCACCCAGCCCGGATGTGACACAGAATTGGTTGTAACTGTTTATAAAGGTTGTTGATAAGGGCGGGGGAGGGAGTGGCTGCCCACTCATCGTCGTCATGAGACTCCACATGGGTACTTGGGGGACAACCCCCAAGGGACCCATGCAAGTCCCCACTGGGCCGGCAGACATGGGCCAGGAGCGCCTCGGCACGTTAAGAGGCGGGCTTGCCCGGGCCGGACCCCCAGCAGGGGCAGTTCAGGTGTCCTGGGGGACTCAGTCCCTAGGGCTCACCGAAGGTCATATTTGTCTTTATGTTGTTCCCCCTTTGTTCCCGTTGTGTGTACCCCTTTGTTTCCCCCCCGCACAGATTGGAAAAACACAAGGCGCATCACGGATCCAGGGGCCCCAGAGAACCCCGGCCCACAAGCAAGGCTACATCTCAGGACACTATCCCGACATCACCGATGGGTAGGGATCTTACCATAATCTCACACAACGTGAAAGGATTCAACAGCCCCCTGAAAAGACGGTTAGCTATGACTAATTATAGAAAACACGACCCTGATATAATCCTACTACAGGAGACACATTTCTCTAAGTCCAGTTCCCCAAAATACATTGACGGTAGATACGGAACCTGGGTCTCAGCGGAGGCTAACAAAAAGAAAAGAGGGGTTGCGATCCTGCTACATAACCGCCTTGCATTCGACATTAAACTTACGAAACGAGATAAAAATGGCGATTTATAATAATGGTGGGTGTCATCCGAGGGCAACTTCTTACAGTAGCAAATGTTCACGCGCCTAACGAGCGCGCAGACACCTTTTTCGTTAGATTCTTCACGACCCTCCACAAAGCATAGTGCTAGGAGGGGATTTTAAACAAACGCTGGACCCTCAGGCTGATAGATGCACGCCTAGCGGGGTGATACATCCACAAAGCAGAGCAGCGTGGAACAGTGGCCTTAAAGCAAATAGATTAGTGGACATATGGCGCGAACAGCACCCCGGAGACAAAGAGTATACATTTTACTCACATCCGCACGACCAATACAGCAGGATAGACTACCTCTTTGTGTCCAATAGAATGGTTTTGCAGATCTCCCACACGGGTATCCATGATATTTCATGGTCTGATCATGCACCTGTAGAGCTGCGGTGCACAGACTTCAGACTAGACTGGCCAGGAGCGACGTGGAAACTCAATGAGTTACTATTGAAAATCCCCGAGATTGAAACAACGGTAGGGGATAAAATCAGGGACTATTTCACTGAGAATGTTGGTAGCGTGGCATCTCAATCCACCCTATGGGAGGCCCATAAAGCGACTCTACGTGGTGAGCTCATAGGGATAGCGAGTAGGCGGAAAAAAGACAGGGAACATAAGATTAACACTCTCCAATCCGAATTGACAGCCCTATCTGCCCTCCATAAAAATAACAAACATGCACAGACCCTTCAGGCCTGGCGTGATACCAAAACGAAACTAAATTTACTGATGTCCTCCCGAGCTGAGAAGGAGCTGACCTGGTCCAGGCGGCAATTCTACGAAAAAGAGAACAAGCCAGATACCCCTCTTGCCAATAAACTAAAGAACATTAACCGTAACTTTCACATTCAGGCAATCCGAAACAAAAAAGGTGACCTCACTTCGGATCCCAAACAAATTGTAGACGAATTTAAAAACTACTATGAGACCCTCTACGATGGGGCAAAGGTCTCCCATTGTGAGAACACTCATAGGCAGCTGAAGACATTTTTAAAGGGAGCAAAACTTCCCAGACTAGGCAGGTTGGAAAGGGAGGCATTACAGGAAGATTTCTCGGGTGAGGAGATAACGGAGGTAATCAAAGCACTGAAGCCATCCAAAGCCCCAGGCCCGGAAGGCTTCTCTAATCTCTATTACAAAAAATTCCAAAAAATTCTAGTGCCTCACCTGGTTAGACTGTTTAACTCATTCCTAGAAAATGCCCCAATACCTGGCCAGATGCTTCAAGGGTCTATATCAGTGATCCCCAAACCTGGGAAGGACCCAGCTGACTGCAAAAGCTACCGTCCGATATCCCTTATCAACTCGGACACCAACATTTTCTCCAAATTATTGGCTAACCGCCTAAACGCAGTTATGCCTAAGCTGGTCCACCCCGATCAGGTAGGGTTCATATGCGGGAGGCAGGCGGCAGACAATACTAGACGGATCATAGACTTAATTAATTTGTCACAACGAAAACATATTCCGTCTATGGCATTGAGTCTGGACGCTGAGAAGGCCTTTGACCGAATTGATTGGCCCTACCTTAAAGAGACGCTTGGAGAGTTTGGCATAGGGGGGGGAATGTTGGGCGCCATTCTAGCTCTTTATCGGGAGCTGAGGGCAAAGGTCAGACACCAGGGCTTCCCTTCGGAAGACTTCCCGATAAGGAGTGGCACCAGGCAGGGATATCCCGTCCCCACTTATTTTCGCATTATGTATAGAGCCCCTGACGGCGCATATCCGCAACAGCCCCGACATAGCAGGTATACAAATTAAAGAACAGTCACACAAAGTGGCCCTGTATGCGGATGACATTATCCCAATGTTATCAAAGCCCCTTACCTCCCTGCCGAATGTTTTCAGCCTGCTGGGCGAATTTAACAAGATCTCGGGATTCAAGATTAATCAAACCAAATCGGAAGCTTTAAATATAAACCTGCCAACGGTCACCGAAAAACTAATTGAGCTAAATTTTAACTTTAAATGGCAAGCCTCCTACATTAAATACCTAGGGGTTAATATAACCAAAGATTATAATGCCCTATATAAAGCCAACTACCCCGGACTGATTAGGACTCTGAGGGAGGATCTTCGGATTTTGTCGGGCTACGCTATTTCATGGATCGGCAGGATCCAGAGCATAAAGATGAATTTCCTTCCCAGAATCTTGTATCTCTTCCAGACCCTTCCGATACAAGTGGTCAAAGACGACATCCTCCGCTTACAGTCCTCCATGGTGAAATTCGTCTGGGGTAATAAAAAACCACGCATCAAATCTAGTATTCTAACCAGGCCAACAGTTAGAGGAGGACTAGGGGTACCTTGCTTGATATCGTATTTTAGAGCGGCACAATTAACCCAAACTATTCAGTGGCACATGCATCCTAGCTTGCGTAGATGGGTGGAGCTAGAAACAACATGCTGCGCCCCAGTGGACCTACAAGATCTAATTTGGCTACCAAAAATGGTACATAAGACCATGGGAGAGCCGCTGGCCACACTGAGTAGCTCGTTGAAAACTTGGGAGAACACTAGGTATAGGTGTGCCCTTACAACCCAGCACACCCTCATGACCCCGGTTTTGGGGAATCCCGATTTCGCTCCGGGCCTGTTGAGCAAGAATCTAGCCGTCTGGAAAACAAAGGGCCTTACGAGGCTACTACATCTGGAGGGAAGCCAATCAATAAAAACTTTTGAACAAATTAAATCAGAAACAGAGATGCCAAACTCTGAATTTTTTAGATACCTCCAGATAAGAGCATTCTACACAAAAATTCCAAAACGACCCCGGCAAACAAATTTTGAGCAGCTGTGTTCCAGAGGTACGGACACCACGGGACTTACATCTAGGATATACAGGGAGGTGGTCTGTCCGGGAACTGATGACAATATCAAACTTAGCTACAGGAACAAATGGGAATCGGACTTAGGGGAGACGGTAGATGACGAGGACTGGACTACAATAGTACTGACAGCAGCTAAGAGCTCTATATGCACCACCTTGAAGGAGAATGCATATAGAGTCCTAATGAGGTGGTACCTTACCCCAGAGAGATTGGCAAAGTTTGTAAAGGATTACCCCCCATTGTGCCCCAAACAATGTGGGGAACATGCAGACTTACTTCACATGCTGTGGGGATGCACCAAAGTGGCTCCTTTATGGGAGGAACTACAAGATTGGCTACAGAATATTCTCGGACTGGCGATCCCTCTGGCTGTTCCTGCTGGGCAGGCGCATCCGGGGGCTAGGCAGACCAGCACAGAAATTGATTGCACATTTTGCAACAGCAATGCGGTGTGAAATCGCAGCACTGTGGAAGTTACCAGATTTGCCCACAATTACGAAAATTCGTAACAGAATTTGGTATATTTGCCGGATGGAACAGTTGACGAGTCTTGTCAACGACACCGGCACAAACTTCCTAAAACTATGGGCCCCGTGGCTAGACCAATCAGACATCCCCGGGGTGAACGCCACCACCATACTGCCTTAATAAATAGAGATGCATTCTCCTTCGAAGTGACAGTACCGACAATAAGCCGACGGGGCACAGGTAGGGATGACGGTAAACAGCGATAGCGCTCCTATGGGTAGATCCGCACCTGAAGGATGAGACACGTGCAGAAGATGGGAATGCTTGGAATGCTCTGTGCTTCTCCCCTCCCCCCCTCCCTCCCTGCCCCTACCCCCTCCACTTGTTGGTGTAGTTCGTCTGGTCTGTGAGTCGGTTTGCCTCGTATGTCTTTAAGTGTGTGAAGGAGGAAAAAACATAACAATTGGGGAATGTGTACACTGAGGGAAGACAGTGGGTTGTCAGACAATGTTTGAGCTGTACTGTAACCCAATAAAACCTTTTTGTGGAAAAAAAAAAATATCGCTGAGAAAACAATGCACTCATTAACGTTGATTATTTCAGGACAGCTATTATAAATATGAGGGAATCTTTTCTGCGAAGATTTCAGGAATCCTCTCACTGCCAATGTCAATGAATTAAAATTTTCTCCATTTGATATTGACACGGGCACTTTTGAAATGCAATTGGTGGACTTAACGAGCAAAGAGTTATGGAGCTCCAAATTTGTACGTCTTGATACTGAACTTGAAAATCTTGAGAAAGAAAAATGCAATCTAATTTCACAACACAAGTGGGCTGCTCTGAAAGATCTACAGAAGGCAGACACAATGATTTTTAATACTTGGAATAGCCTTCTGAACTCATATGATCAGTTGAAAAAATTTACATTTGCTGTTCTTACCATCTTCGGCTCTACATATGTATGTGAACAATCTGTTTCAAGCATGAATCATATAGAGTATATTAAGAAGCCAAATAACCAATAACCGATGAGAACTTGGAGTCGTGCTTAAAATTAAAAACTACAAGTTACATACCAAACATACATAAACTTTCCAAGGAAATGCAAGGACATTGTTCGCATTAGTTTTAAGGAATGCTTGTGCATTGTGTGTAATTTTGTTTCTGTTAAATTGTAAATGTTTATAATGTTAACAATGTCAAGAAATATATTTTTTGAATATTTACTTTAGTTGTATTCAGGATACCTTCTCCACTTAATAAATAAATACTTATAACGTGTTATCAATTCACTGTCTTCTTAAATCAACCGTACTTGTAAAAATATATTTATGGCTCTTTGAGAAATTCTAAATCGTTGTTCTACTCATATTTGGCTCTTTTGGACTAAGAGTTTGATGACCCTTGGTATAGGGTAATACCCGAAGTGAGAGAGTGGACGACTAAAATTCCTCTACGAACCTACGTATATGCTCAGAATATCTCCCCATTCCCGATGGACCTTGATGCAGGACTAAGTTTGGGCCGCATATATCCGGTCAGCCCTGTGGAAACAGTACCACAGGTGAACGCCGCTGCAGTGGATGAGCAGTTAGTCAATCTGGATTTCAACTTCCGAGATTCGACGCTGCCAACTGAGTGTAAGGCCGAGTCCATAGAAGGACAGGCCGAGCAAAGCAGTGCTGACGCTCCGCGCGGAGCCCCTGCATCCTCTATGAGGATGTCTTTAGAGGGGGCTCACGCGAGCGTCAGCAAGCGTGCTGAGGAGGCAGCATTTTCGGCCGATGGAATTTCTGTTCCAGACCGCGCTGAGGAAGTCACGTGGGCGGCCAACAACCAATGACAGGTAAGTGAAGCAGAGAAATGGATACATGTAAGTAAAACTTTTGTTATTCTTTTTCTGTGTGCCTTTTGCCTTTATTTGTGCTGTGACTTGTGTGCTGTGACTTGTGTGCTTGGGTGCTGTGAATTGTGTGCTGACTAGTGTGCTGTGAATTGTGTGCTGACTAGTGTGCTGTGAATTGTGTGCTTGTGTGCTGTGAATTGTGTGCTGACGTGTGCTGTGTCTTGTTTTCTGTGATGGATTCAGCACTTATTGAGGATTTGATCAACGAGGTCTCCCTCAGAGATCCATTGTGGAACCAACGTTCCAGAACTTATCATGACAGAAATGTCCACGATAAGCTCTGGAAAGAGAGAACGCAGCTACTGAACACATCACGTAAGTATTTCCCCCCCTTTTATGCGTATACTGTACATGTGTATTTGCCTTTCCCGCCAAAAGCATACCCATGCGCCTGTATACATGTATTTCCCCCCCCCCTTTTATGCGTATACATGTGTATTTGCCTTTCCCGCCAAAAGTATACCCATACGCCTGTATACAAGTAATTTCCCCCAAGGTATGCGTATACATGTGTATTTGCCTTTCCCGCCAAAAGCATACCCATACGCCCGTATACATGTAATTTCCCCCCAGGTATGCGTATCCATGTGTATTTGCCTTTACCCGCCAAAAGTATACCCATACGCCTGTATACATGTGTTATAAATCGATAGTATCCATAGTATTAAAAATGCATGTTTTAAATTTTTTATTGTATATCTAAATTTATGTCTTTTTTTTTTTTTGGTAGCAACAATTACAAAGGCGAAGTGGAAGAACCTTCGGGATGGCTACCGGCGGGAGCTGAAGAAGTGCAACCCACCGCGTTCAGGGGACCCTGGACTAAGCATCGGTGAAGGACTTCAGACTCACTGACAGTGGGCCAAACACACGCACAGACAGATGTATGATGGGTGGGTGTTTTTCAAAAAGTTTACGCTGTAAATTTAAAAAACGGACCGCTCGCGTCCCCGGCAACAGCCGAGGCGCGCTCTGCTGGCGCACGCCCCCCGCACTTCACAGGCTGCACATGTGTGTCGGCGGCTGCATGTCGGGGCGCAATCCCCCTGTGATTTGAAGGATGGAGAATCAGGAGCTGATCAGCGCAGCAGAGTTTATCAAGGATCGCTTATATTTTGCCACCTTGAGGAATAAACCAAAAAGCATCATAAATACTCACTACTTCTGTACAGACGAGAAGCTCGTGCATGAGAACTTCTACGCAGATTTTGGGACTCTGAACCTTGTACTGCTCTACAGATACTGCTGCAAACTCAACAAGAAGCTCAAGTCCTTCAGCTTGTCCAGGAAGAAAATCATTCACTACACGAGCTGCGACCAGCGGAAACGCGCCAACGCCGCCTTCCTGATCTCTGCGTACGCGGTGATCTATTTAAAGACCCCGGAGGAGGCGTACAGAGCCCTGCTCTCCGGGCCAGCCCCTCGTATCTCCCGTTCAGAGATGCTTCGTACGGGAACTGCACCTACAACCTCACCATCTTGGACTGTCTGCAAGGCTCTCCGGCACGGCTTCTTTCACTTCAACAGTTTTGATGTGGATGGATATGAGCATTACGAGAGGGTGGAGAATGGAGACTTTAACTGGATCGTCCCGGGGAAATTCCTGGCGTTCAGCAGCCCGCACCCGAAAAGCAAAATTGAAAATGGTTACCCCTTCCACGCACCTGAAGCGTATTTCCCCAACTTTCAGAAAACACAACGTCACGACCGTCGTCCGACTCAACAAGAACATTTATGACGCAAAGCTCTTCACGGAAGCGGGTTTCCATCACCACGACATGTTCTTTGAAGACGGGAGCACGCCCAGCGATCCCATCCTGCGCAGGTTCCTGAGCCTGTGTGAGGGCACGGAGGGAGCTATCGCCGTGCACTGCGAAGCCGGCCTGGGCAGGACTGGATCCCTGATCTCCTGCTACATCAGAAAACACTACAGGTTCACACACTCCGAGGCCATCTCCTGGCTCCGAATATGCCGTCCCGGCTGTATCATCGGACCCCAGCAGCACTTCTTGGAGGAGAAGCAGACCTGGCTGTGGGTTCAGGGCGACATTTACAGATCCAAGCAGACTCAGCTGGAGGATGGGGCTGTCACCCAGATCCTGTCTGACTTTGAGGATCTGTCTGTGGGCCGGAGCCTGAACCGGTGGCACAGCATGGAGAGAGCAGGAGAGAATAATTATGAGGATGAGTTGGGGCAGAGAAACGCTCTGACTCAGAGAGACAAACTGCGCGCCTTGAAGAGTCGGAGACAGCCGCTCTCTGCTACCACTTGCGCCCTGCGTCTGGATGAGATGAAGATGCACACGAGATCCAAGTTACAGCCGTTCAGGGTGATCGCATCGAACAGCGCGCAGGGGTCCATGTCCCCGCTGAAGTCGTCCAAGGTGTCGGTGTCTACGTCGGCTACGGCGAAACGCATCGGGCAGAGCCAGGCCTCCTTCAACACGGGGAAAGGCTTCCCGGTACGGTCGCGGTTTGCCGGCTCCCTGGGGAACCTGAATTCTGCCACCGCTGAGACCGAGAGCGCCTGCATCCTCTCTCCCGCCCGCCCCGGCTATTCCCCGGCACTTCCATCCAGCCCGTACCCCTCCCAGCCTCCTGATCGGACTCCCAGCGAGCTCAACAACAACCGCGGCAGCAACCTGAACCTCCCCGGCACGACCAACGACTGAGAAGCCAACTGAAAGATTTGAGTCTTGAGTCCTGTATAAATATGAAAATCACTGTGTATACACTGAACATTTGGCAATTCTCTAAAAAAAAAAAAGTCCAACCGCATAAATCGCATAAAAAGTGATTGAAGTACGTTTGTCATAGGCATATATGAACATTAACATACAGTATTAGTGTGCGTACAATATATGTATGTATCATAAGTATGGGGGTGTATTCATATGCATGCATGTGTTGTCTCGAAATATTTTGGTAAAACAAAAAGCCTCTTCCTTGAAAGGTTGCAGACCCCTGGTCCAGCCGATGTCTTTCTCTACTTTTTGGGGATATGGTGGGGGCCATGATAATCTGTTGGTGTTTTATGTCCTGTGTCATCAGAGGAGTCTATTGCACATGGGCAGTTTCCATCTTCTGAATATTTGCTTGTTGGTTACCTATTGTCTAAACTCTTTTTTTTCTTTATACAGATCTTTTTCGTGGTATCCCAGTTTGTGCTGTTGCCCTGCAGACTGAGGGGTGTGCCCATGTTCTGCCACATAAACCCAACTGCCTGTGTCTGGGATTTGTGTCCTTGCTCTCCTGTGCTCTCATCCCACCGCTACTTAGTCCTTCTACCATCCATTATCCTACATTCGGCTTTTTATGGCAAGTAGTACTTTCCATATATCGTACTGTGGTCTCCAGGCGAGTGTGTTTAAGAAAATATTGTCCAATAAAAACCATTAGCGCACACTGTGAAAAGCCACTTTAACCTCTCATATTCAGTTGTACTGTTCATTATTAACACTATCACTGCTCTTATCTATGGTCATGATCTACAAATTGTTTGTGATTTACACTTCTCAGTTTAATGTTCTTATGGGTAGGACCTCACTATGTCATATTGGAATGTGTTGCACATACTTTCAGTTTATGATTTAACTGATTGCTCGTTTGTATCTCCCTCTTTACGCCAACATATTGTTAAATGCTTGTGACGTATGCGCAGATCACCAAGCATCCTGTTACCATGATGACAGAAGGACCTGATCCAGATCATGGAACATGAATGGTCCGGATTAGCTAAGAGCGGGTCACGTGAACGACAGAGGTCAGACACACCTGCACCCTCTTAAGGTGGAGGATGCATGTCCTCCATTCAGGCTAGGTAAGGAAACCTTGAGTCATTGGATCTTTTTCTGAAACATAATCAATAGCAATAATCTGAACATAAAATTCACCTCAAATATTAGTAAGCTGAAGGTGGAATTTTTAGGTTTAGCACTCTATGTGGAGGAGGTTCTGGTCAGTTACAGACATCTCCGGGATTACCTCAATTCGCAGCAGGCCACAGAGCCACCGTCACCCATCTTATTACCGGCTCTCAGAACAAGCAACCCAACTATAGCCAGGTCCCCCTCTGGGCTCCCCTCACCTCCGCTGCGACGAGCTGCGGGTAAATAGGGAGGTTGCTGCTGGGCGTGCGGGTCGCTGGAGGTCCTCTTCGCAGGGCGCCGCCATCTTTAATCACCCGCGCATGCACAGTGGAAACTGGCGCAGAGTGCCCCGATAGCGGCTGCCATTTGGCAGAGTTGCACATGCACAGAAGCCCTATAACAGCGGTGGCCATTAAAGGAAAGCTCCGCAGGGGAACTACAAATCCCAGCAGCCCCAGGGGCTGGTAGACACATGACACCGCACAGCCAATAGGGCTGCAGCATTCCCCTGCACCATGAGATACATTTGGCACGCTGGAACCGCCCGCTCAGTCAGAAGGGGAGCAGAGACAGAGAAGGTAGTGTCCAGGGAGCGGTGCATCCCTAGACTAGGCCTAGCTTGCCCACTTATGCCCAAGGTAGGCCCTGAGACGCAAACAGATTGTGGCTGCTTCAGGGACAGGCTGCTTCAGGGACAGGCCCCTTAGATAGGGACACTGCCCCAATTAGAGCTATAGTGTCAGGGACACAGCGACACCGCACAGTACCTGCGGCCTGTTGTCTTGGACAAGACCACCACCGCCATATAGACTCTTCATGGTTGGATCCTCCAGCCAGAGTCCACCCAACGTTGAGGCGTACGCCATCGCTGACTGTGTGGGACCAGACGGGCTCGTTTCACCAGTTGTTGGTAACCAGGTGCTGGAGCACCCGGCAGGTATCAAGATCATCAAGTGCACCCACTTCCAAGTGCTACCGCACACTTTGGGGTGGGATGTGGATCCTGTGAACACCGGGGTGGTTAGGTGCCCAGGGCACCTCAGTACTTTTGGGGAAAACCTCACCAGGGTGTGCACAAGGTGGTTGGGATAATTTGTGGTTACGGCTGTGCGGGGCTTGCATAATATATGTTATTCCGTTATAGTATTTATTATATGCTTCAGTAAACCTGTTATCCTATACAAGTGTGTGTATATCTCAGCTTGCACACCCAGCCTGTATACCTCAGCTTGCACACCCAGCCTGCCGGACACCCGTCCTGAGATCCAGGTAAAGATAGAGTCCAGTCAAAACCCCTGTACATCCACACATTACCTGTGCAATTACCTCATTTTAAGCCAGGTAAGAATAGGGGTTACACCTGTATTGTTATAAACTCCCTTATTAGCCGGGCAGGGAGGGTTACATATTCTATTTTTAAATTTTTTACAATTTCTCTGATAAGCTGTATCCAGCAATATCATAATGCATATAGCCTGGTGACAGATAAGGAGTCTAATAGCTATAAAGTTTGCACAGAAAGCAGTCGAAGAAAGTAGTAGTCAGTTGGCACGTGAGGAGAAAGTAAGAATGCTGGAGGCGGAAATAATTGGGCACATCGTAAAGAAAAATGATGGGGGTGGGGGGAGAGGATGGGAAAGAGAGGTGAGCAAACCTCAGCCATTTCTGACTGCCAAACGGCAGGGATGCCACACACGTGGTTGTCCAGGAAGAAAATCATTCACTACACGAGCTTCGACCAGCGGAAACGCGCCAATGCCGCCTTCCTGATCTCTGCGTACGCGGTGATCTATTTAAAGAAGAATCCGGAGAAGGCGTACAGAGCCCTGCTCTCCGGGGCCAGCCCCTCGTATCTCCCGTTCAGAGATGCTTCGTACGGGAACTGCACCTACAACCTCACCATCCTGGACTGTCTGCAGGGGATCCGCAAGGCTCTCCGGCACGGCTTCTTTCACTTCAACAGTTTTGATGTGGATGGATATGAGCATTACGGGAGGGTGGAGAATGGAGACTTTAACTGGATCGTCCCGGGGAAATTCCTGGCGTTCAGCAGCCCGCACCCGAAAAGCAAAATTGAAAATGGTTACCCCTTCCACGCACCTGAAGCGTATTTCCCCAACTTTCAGAAAACACAACGTCACGACCGTCGTCCGACTCAACAAGAACATTTATGACGCAAAGCTCTTCACGGAAGCGGGTTTCCATCACCACGACATGTTCTTTGAAGACGGGAGCACGCCCAGCGATCCCATCCTGCGCAGGTTCCTGAGCCTGTGTGAGGGCACGGAGGGAGCTATCGCCGTGCACTGCGAAGCCGGCCTGGGCAGGACTGGATCCCTGATCTCCTGCTACATCATGAAACACTACAGGTTCACACACTCCGAGGCCATCTCCTGACTCCGAATATGCCGTCCCGGCTGTATCATCGGACCCCAGCAGCACTTCCTGGAGGAGAAGCAGACCTGGCTGTGGGTTCAGGGCGACATTTACAGATCCAAGCAGACTCAGCTGGAGGATGGGGCTGTCACCCGGATCCTGTCTGACTTTGAGGATCTGTCTGTGGGCCGGAGCCTGAACCGGTGGCACAGCATGGAGAGAGCAGGAGAGAATAATTATGAGGATGAGTTGGGGCAGAGAAACGCTCTGACTCAGGGAGACAAACTGCGCGCCTTGAAGAGTCGGAGACAGCCGCTCTCTGCTACCACTTGCGCCCTGCGTCTGGATGAGATGAAGATGCACACGAGATCCAAGTTACAGCCGTTCAGGGTGATCGCATCGAACAGCGCGCAGGGGTCCATGTCCCCGCTGAAGTCGTCCAAGGTGTCGGTGTCTACGTCGGCTACGGCGAAACGCATCGGGCAGAGCCAGGCCTCCTTCAACACGGGGAAAGTCTTCCCGGTACGTTCGCGGTTTGCCCCGGCACGACCAACGACTGAGAAGCCAACTGAAAGATTCGAGTCTTGAGTCCTGTCTAAATATGAAAATCACTGTGTATACACTGAACATTTGGCAATTCTCTAAAAAAAAAAAAGTCCAACCGCATAAATCGCATAAAAAGTGATTGAAGTACGTTTGTCATAGGCATATATGAACATTAACATACAGTATTAGTGTGTGTACAATATATGTATGTATCATAAGTATGGGGGTGTATTCATATGCATGCATGTGTTGTCTCGAAATATTTTGGTAAAACAAAAAGCCTCTTCCTTGAAAGGTTGCAGACCCCTGGTCCAGCCGATGTCTTTCTCTACTTTTTGGGGATATGGTGGGGGCCATGATAATCTGTTGGTGTTTTATGTCCTGTGTCATCAGAGGAGTCTATTGCACATGGGCAGTTTCCATCTTCTGAATATTTGCTTGTTGGTTACCTATTGTCTAAACTCTTTTTTTTCTTTATACAGATCTTTTTCGTGGTATCCCAGTTTGTGCTGTTGCCCTGCAGACTGAGGGGTGTGCCCATGTTCTGCCACATAAACCCAACTGCCTGTGTCTGGGATTTGTGTCCTTGCTCTCCTGTGCTCTCATCCCACCGCTACTTAGTCCTTCTACCATCCATTATCCTACATTCGGCTTTTTATGGCAAGTAGTACTTTCCATATATCGTACTGTGGTCTCCAGGCGAGTGTGTTTAAGAAAATATTGTCCAATAAAAACCATTAGCGCACACTGTGAAAAGCCACTTTAACCTCTCATATTCAGTTGTACTGTTCATTATTAACACTATCACTGCTCTTATCTATGGTCATGATCTACAAATTGTTTGTGATTTACACTTCTCAGTTTAATGTTCTTATGGGTAGGACCTCACTATGTCATATTGGAATGTGTTGCACATACTTTCAGTTTATGATTTAACTGATTGCTCGTTTGTATCTCCCTCTTTACGCCAACATATTGTTAAATGCTTGTGACGTATGCGCAGATCACCAAGCATCCTGTTACCATGATGACAGAAGGACCTGATCCAGATCATGGAACATGAATGGTCCGGATTAGCTAAGAGCGGGTCACGTGAACGACAGAGGTCAGACACACCTGCACCCTCTTAAGGTGGAGGATGCATGTCCTCCATTCAGGCTAGGTAAGGAAACCTTGAGTCATTGGATCTTTTTCTGAAACATAATCAATAGCAATAATCTGAACATAAAATTCACCTCAAATATTAGTAAGCTGAAGGTGGAATTTTTAGGTTTAGCACTCTATGTGGAGGAGGTTCTGGTCAGTTACAGACATCTCCGGGATTACCTCAATTCGCAGCAGGCCACAGAGCCACCGTCACCCATCTTATTACCGGCTCTCAGAACAAGCAACCCAACTATAGCCAGGTCCCCCTCTGGGCTCCCCTCACCTCCGCTGCGACGAGCTGCGGGTAAATAGGGAGGTTGCTGCTAGGCGTGCGGGTCGCTGGAGGTCCTCTTCGCAGGGCGCCGCCATCTTTAATCACCCGCGCATGCACAGTGGAAACTGGCGCAGAGTGCCCCGATAGCGGCTGCCATTTGGCAGAGTTGCACATGCACAGAAGCCCTATAACAGCGGTGGCCATTAAAGGAAAGCTCCGCAGGGGAACTACAAATCCCAGCAGCCCCAGGGGCTGGTAGACACATGACACCGCACAGCCAATAGGGCTGCAGCATTCCCCTGAACCATGAGATACATTTGGCACACTGGAACCGCCCGCTCAGTCAGAAGGGGAGCAGAGACAGAGAAGGTAATGTCCAGGGAGCGGTGCATCCCTAGACTAGGCCTAGCTTGCCCACTTATGCCCAAGGTAGGCCCTGAGACGCAAACAGATTGTGGCTGCTTCAGGGACAGGCCCCTTAGATAGGGACACTGCCCCAATTAGAGCTATAGTGTCAGGGACACAGCGACACCGCACAGTACCTGCGGCCTGTTGTCTTGGACAAGACCACCACCGCCATATAGACTCTTCATGGTTGGATCCTCCAGCCAGAGTCCACCCAACGTTGAGGCGTACGCCATCGCTGACTGTGTGGGACCAGACGGGCTCGTTTCACCAGTTGTTGGTAACCAGGTGCTGGAGCACCCGGCAGGTATCAAGATCATCAAGTGCACCCACTTCCAAGTGCTACCGCACACTTTGGGGTGGGATGTGGATCCTGTGAACACCGGGGTGGTTAGGTGCCCAGGGCACCTCAGTACTTTTGGGGAAAACCTCACCAGGGTGTGCACAAGGTGGTTGGGATAATTTGTGGTTACGGCTGTGCGGGGCTTGCATAATATATGTTATTCCGTTATAGTATTTATTATATGCGTTCAGTAAACCTGTTATCCTATACAAGTGTGTGTATATCTCAGCTTGCACACCCAGCCTGTATACCTCAGCTTGCACACCCAGCCTGCCGGACACCCGTCCTGAGATCCAGGTAAAGATAGAGTCCAGTCAAAACCCCTGTACATCCACACATTACCTGTGCAATTACCTCATTTTAAGCCAGGTAAGAATAGGGGTTACACCTGTATTGTTATAAACTCCCTTATTAGCCGGGCAGGGAGGGTTACATATTCTATTTTTTAATTTTTTACAATTTCTCTGATAAGCTGTATCCAGCAATATCATAATGCATATAGCCTGGTGACAGATAAGGAGTCTAATAGCTATAAAGTTTGCACAGAAAGCAGTCGAAGAAAGTAGAAGTCAGTTGGCACGTGAGGAGAAAGTAAGAATGCTGGAGGCGGAAATAATTGGGCACATCGTAAAGAAAAGTGATGGGGGTGGGGGGAGAGGATGGGAAAGAGAGGTGAGCAAACCTCAGCCATTTCTGACTGCCAAACGGCAGGGATGCCACACACTGTTTGTGCTGTTGCCCTGCAGACTGAGGGGTGTGCCCATGTTCTGCCACATAAACCCAACTGCCTGTGTCTGGGATTTGTGTCCTTGCTCTCCTGTGGTCTCATCCCACCGCTACTTAGTCCTTCTACCATCCATTATCCTACATTCGGCTTTTTATGGCAAGTAGTACTTTCCATATATCGTACTGTGGTCTCCAGGCGAGGGTGTTTAAGAAAATATTGTCCAATAAAAACCATTAGCGCACACTGTGAAAAGCCACTTTAACCTCTCATATTCACTTGTACTGTTCATTATTAACAAGAACTTGTAAAATAATTACATCAGAAAACTGGAGAGAAATGCAATTTAAGATAATGCATAGGGCATATATACCCTTCACCAGACAAATTACCAATATAGAAGCAGACACAACGAAATGCCCCAAATGCAACCTCCCTAAAGCTAAACTCAAACACTGTCTCTGGACATGCATAAAAATTAACGAATTCTGGATACAGGTCCTACAATATATTAAAGAAGTTACAAAAATTAGCTGGGTAAGACACCCCCTCCCTATGATATTTGTCAATTCTGAACCTTGGACAATTAAGATCAACCAAAATAGGGGGGCCATTCTCCCAACAGAGATGATTCTCCTGGTAGCCAGAAAAGCCATTATGATCAAATGGTTAGATTCACAAGCACCAAACATTGAACTTATAAAATCCCTCTTGGTCAAACTGATCACGATAGACAGAATATCTACCGAACAAGTAGCAGATCATCAGTATGCCAAATTTGATCGAAAATGGGGGATGATTATAAACTCTTTTCCCCAGCTAGAACAGAATAAATTCAGATGACACCCAAGATAGGATGGTAAACTAAACTGGACGGAAAACCTGATAAAGGAAATATAAAATAAGGAGAACGTCCTGCATCACAACATAACATAATAACATGACAGAACAGAGTAAAAACAAAGAGCCTAGTCTAAACAAATATGATAACTAAAAGAAAGAACGGTAGTCACTAGCAAGCTATGATACAAGGTTTTACGTTAAATGGTCGAGATATTAGATCAAGACCAGTTATAAGTTCGAAAAAAGAAAAAAAATGGGTATAACAAATATGTATTGAAATATGTAACATTATACGATAACTTATGTACATGTAAATACAAACACCCTAATAAAAAGATACTTTAAAAAAAAAAAAGGATAAAAGTTGTTAACTTTTTTAATGCAGGTTATTTATATAATTCCCATTGTAGTTTTATTTCAAGTTCAATGCTGTATATTTCCATGCTGTTAATTCTAATAAAATGTGCGTTCCCCATTATGCTAAAAAAAAAAACACTTAAAATCCTTTAAGAATGCAAGAGGAAGGGGGGGCCTGGGTGTCCCAGATATCACAAAGTATTATTTAGCGGCCCAGTTGAGGCAAGCCGTAGTGTGGAACGCAGACCCGGGTCTTTATTGTTGGCTAGACATTGAATCCCACTACGTAAAAACGCCTTCCCTGCAGGCCCACCTTTGGTGCATAGACAAGGGGGATAGACCACCCCGTAGGTTCGACCTTGGTGCCATCAGACACACCTGGGAAGTCTGGCGGAAATGCACATCAAAGTTTAAACTAACTGCTCCAAGCTCACTACTTACTCCGTTCCACAACAACCCCCACTTCCCCCCGGGATGTGAACCAAAGCAGTTTAACTATTTTCGTCTGAAGGGGGTTAGGGTGGTCGCCGACCTACTGAGCGATGGAAGGCTGCTGAACTATCAAGAATTACGAGCAAAATACGAGGCCCCAGAACTGATCCCATTTAAGTATCTCCAAATTAGACATTATCGCCAAAAATTGTCCCCAAAATTTGAGTATCCTCCCCTCACCAATTTTGAGAGGCTTTGCCGAACTGGCAAACATCAAACAGCCTTGATCTCCAACATATACGCTGGTATGGAGAGAACAACAGGCCCCTCCACTCACGACTACATTTCCAAGTGGGCGGCGGAATTAAGTATAGAAATAGATAAAGAAAACTGGGAGGATATATGGGACGCTGCTTCAGGAACTTCCATCTGTACCACGGCAAAGGAGAATATCTACAAAATCTTGTTCCACTGGTATCTAACCCCAGTTAGATTGAAGCAAATCTACCCCCTGGCCTCAGATCTATGTTGGAGAGACTGTGGACAGAGAGGAGACATGGCCCACATTTGGTGGTCATGCTCAAAAATCCAAAAATTTTGGCTTTCTATTCAAACTTTAATCCGAGAGGTAACTAGACTCACATTAGACCCAGATCCACTGACCTTCCTCCTGGGCAGGCCAATAGAGGAAATTGACCGGAAATAGAGGAAATTAATCTCCTCCATCCTTACTGCGGCTAGGTGTGCTGTGGCATTCTCCTGGAAAAAGATCTCTCCCCCCTCCATTCAGGCGGTTAAGAGAAGAATAGATGATGTTATGCTTATGGAACGTCTGACGGCGTTTCTCAAACGCAAGACTGCGTCATTACAAAATATGGGAACCCTGGGAGGTTCACTGACACCTAAGCGAACCTGATAGGAGACACCATGATCACCCAGACCACAGCCTGAAGGATGTTAGGGTCAGCGGGACGGGGAAAGCTCACCCTCTCCCCCCCTTCATCTTCGCACACCCTCCCCCCCATACCCTCCCCATCCCCCCCCCCTCTCTTTTTCAGACCTCTCGCTCCCCTGGTCACCTGGTGACCCAGAGGTCGCGCCACCCTTGGCGGTACACCCCCCCCCCCTCTCCCAACACGGAAAATCAGAAAACCAAAGTGTATTACGAAAGTGTGACGTGATATATGCCTGTAAATTTGCCTGTTTCCTAATTAAAAAGTTACAAAAAAAAAAAATCCTTAAGAACTGCATTTATATTATCCAGGTATCGGCATCTTTTTGATTTTGCAAGTCCCAGGAGTGACTCATTTTGTTGTGTGAGGCAGCTCATTTTTTATTAGCCAATACATACAAGGGATGCTAAAATGCTTGTTCCAGTGTCAGGGCCTGTTGCAGTCTACTTAATGCCATATTCTTCAGCTACAGCCCCCTGCTATAAGTTTTTAGTCCAGCTATTGTTCTAAGTATTAATACAAGGGCAAGGAGTACAATTTTTACACAGAATACCATTTCTTTTGTTATGTACAACCTTTCAATTTCATATACTTTTTAAATAGTGACTACTTCTAGAATGCCTTTTTTATTTACACAGCATAAGTGTTGCTTATATTTTTCCAAAACACAATCCGGAGATTTGTCCCAATGTTAAAGGATGCAAGACGGGACAATACAACTATTTTTATGTACCCACTTTGACCATATAGATCATCCAGGTTAGGACAGGACTATTTTGCTGCTTAATTTCAAGTTCTCTTAAAAGGTTTGAGCCAGTTTTACCCAAGCCGACTCCAGCAACTGGTTGTTTAATGAGCAAGACAGACCGGTGGGCATCACAACCTTGGGTTTAGGGGGATAAGTGCCATCTATAATCACTTACACCTTATGTCTAGTAGCCATCATACCTTGAGATAGGCTGCTTTTGCATGCAGCTTTTTTTTTTATATGGCAGAAGAGATTGAGTCTAATCCAAAATTCAACACTTAGCATATATACGCTGTTCATCAGCCTCTTGAGAAGTGTATTCATCAGTGACCGGCTTGATATTGTATATTATATATATGTAGCCAGGTATTCCATCGGTCTCCGTGTGTGCCGGAGGGGCGGCGTAGTCGGCGGTGATCTCGGCAGCAGAGGGCCGCCATGTTGGCTGTGCGCGCGCACTTCGCAGAGAAGCGCAGTAGCGGCGAGCGCGAGTACGGGGTCTTTGCGAGACAGGCAGGCAAGGGGCACCTTGCGGTGGCCATTAGAGGGATAGGGACAGCATGAGTGCGGAGCGGCGGCCATTATAGAGAGCACAAGGCTCCCTATGTACAAGGCTGTAGGCGGGACTACAATCCCCATGATGCTCAGGGGCAGTGACACCACCTGATACCAGGACCCAGCGTGTGCGTTTCAGCAAGAGCGCGGACGTCATCTCTCTGCAGTCCCCAGGCACTGCGTGTCAACGCTACTCATGCGTTCCATGCAGGGTAAAACAGGAAGTCACTCTGCAATCACCAGACACTGTGTGTCAGCGCTACTAGGGCTCTCCACGCAGGGTGAACTAGGAGGTAAGTGAATACACAGTGGTAGCGCTACCCACTTGTATATTATCAGTAGAAAATCATATATTATCATAATAGCCATCTATGGGGATAAAGTAATAGATAACCCAGAATAGATAACACACTAGACAGTGGACATGGTGAACCAGGAAATAAGTAAATACACAGTGGCAGGGCTAACCACTTGTGTATAATCAGTAGAGAATTATATATTAGCATAATAGCCATCTAAGGGGATATGGTAATAAATAACCCAAAATAGCTAACACACTAGAAGGTGGACATGGCCAGATAAATATAATAGTACAAAGCAAGAGTGTAAAAGCAAATTAGCATATACATCTAATAAAAATATATACTGTAGATAAATAAACACTTATATATACTGTATATATATATATATATATATATATATATACATATATATATATATATATATATATATATATATATATAAATAACCTGAGTCAAATATAACAGAACACAGCACACAGATACTAAAAAACATTAAAAAAAAACAAGCATATAATATATTAAAAAATAGGATCTATACACCTCATTTATATTTTTTTTAAAAACATTAAAATCGAAGTCGACATTCAGTCCCTTTGGTTGTAGTATTTTTAGCTCAAAGATCCAAAATGATTCTCGTTGAGATAACTGTTGTACCCTATTCCCACCTCGCCAATGTGTAGGTACTAGTTCTATCCCCATGTATTTTAAATCATCGGAGTTGGAGTTATGATATTTTTTTAAATTTAGGGGAACACTGATTTTCTACCCCTAAATTGATGTTTCTTAGGTGTTCAAGAATTCTTGTATGGAGGGGACGTGTAGTTCTTCCTATATATTGTAATCCATATGGACATACCAGCATGTATATTACATGTGTGCTACAATTTATAAATGATTTAATTTTAAAGCTTTTTTCTGTATGTTTAGAGCTAAAAGTATCAGTTTTAGTCTGACCATTTTTACACGCTTTACATGTGGTGCACTTATGGAAGCCTTTTGGTAGAGATGGTAACCATTTATCCACTTCATTATCTTGTTTTCTTATTTCTTTTAGGGCACTGGTTGCTAACGAGTCTTTCAAGTTCTTAGCACGGCTGAACACTACCTGCGAACGTTCCTCCAAGAAATCGCCCAGAATGGGATCCCCTTTTAAAATATGATAGTGCTTTTGAATTACTTTTTGAATTTTATCAAACTCACGATTATATTTTATTATAAATGGAATAAAATTATCCTTAATTTGTTTCTTTTCATTAGTTATTAAAAGATGTTTTCTGAGGCGCATGCGCGATGGTGTGGTGGATGGATGCCTGAACCCTGAGCTCCGTCCCCTGCCGAATTAAATGCACTAAAAAATCCGCTTAAAACGTATATTATTCCTACGGAGCCTCCCTTCTTCACTCGGTGAACCAGCCAGAATGGCCCCGCAAAACCCCCCAAAAAAAGACAACGGGCGATATGAGGAAATACTTAAATCGGTCTAGCTCCCGGAGCGCCGGGGCCGCAACGGCGTCAAATTCAACAGCAGGTTCCGACTCCGATCACGAGGAAGAACTGCCGGAGGGGCCTGAACAGCTGCCGGTCCGCCAATGTGACTTCGACAGACTGTACCGAGACCTAAAAACCCTCCTACAGACAGAAAATGAAGAACTACGCAAAGAAGTTCGGAGCGTGGGTGAAAGGACTGGGGGATTAGAGGAAAAAATGGCGGCCACAGCTAAGTCGTTAAAGAAAAATGAAAAACGCACCGCGCACCTTCAAACCCAAATAACCGAGATCGCAGACCGTCAAGAAGATGCGGAGAATAGGGATTGCCGCAACAACATTAGGATTCGCGGCGTACCTGAGGCAGTTAACGACGTTGAAGGATTCATCTCCCGCTGGCTAACAACGTTGCTCCCCGAGCTACCTGAAGCAGAACTCCAGATGGACCGCTGCCACAGGGCCATCAGGAGCAGACCTCTGGCAACGGAACAGCCGCGGGATCCCATTGCCAGACTCCAATACTTCAGATCCAGAGACGCGGTGTTCCAAAAGACTAGGACGGAGGGGTCCTGCCGATTTGAGACCACCCACCAGATCTTTCAAGACCTATCTCCAATCACGCTAGACAGAAGAAGAAAGCTGCAACCGATCACAAAGCTACTGCGTGAGAGCGCGATTCGGTACAGATGGACCTTCCCGTTTGGTCTATTGGTCATCAAAAACAGGAGGGCCATCTCTATTAAGGAGATCGAGGACGGTGAAGAATTCCTCCACATAATAGGAGTGAAGGAGGGTCCGGCGGCCGCCCCTCGCAGGGAGCAACCACCTGAATCAGACTGGCAGAAAGCAGGCAGACCTCGGGAGACAGCGGTTGAAGCTGAGGGCTGAGGACTGAGGCAGGACACCGAAGTGGCCTTGTTTAAAAGACGTTTGGTTATTCGTTTAAAATAAACCATGACTCTTTGTTCCCGAAGTTACGGACGAAGTTACCATTAAAGTTGACGTTGTAATAAACTCCCAATCATGTGATCGCCCAAAAGATGTAAATGTTCCTAGAAATAAAAGCAAAGCTGGGCCCCGGAAAGGTCAAGACGGATGCCCTATAGCGTGCGAAGAAGGGACTATACCTGGAAGAAAAGGAATAAAAGATAAATCAACACTCTTAACTGTTCAGTGGGGCCAAAATCAGAGTACAATCCCCCACGCATGGTGGTGGAACGCAAGAGATGCAAGATGGCGATGATGGAGGACACAGACGCCATGTTAAGACCCAGAGGATGAAGAAGAGGTATGGCGGGGAAGACAGAGCGGGAACGCAGCCGGCTCCGAGGACATCCAGAGGGAAAATGGCGGAGACCGGAAACACGTCACCGGAAATAGCCAGGCGGCCATCTTGGAGGGGGCAAGATCAGGTTCCAAGATGACGTCAGCAGAGAGTGACGGATGCAAAGAGCCCCCGGAAGCCGCGGACATAGGATGGAGGACAAGGGGTCGTACGAGAGGGAAAGAAGTAGGGGAGGACAGGATTAGGTCAGAGAGCGACGACAGGGAGGGGATAATAAAGATGGGGGAGTACATAGGCTATGGAATCAAATAAAGATAGGATCGGCACGTACTTAGAGTAGCCAGGGAAAGAGGGGACGTGAGGGATTATACCAGTCGCAGATTTAGGAAGCAGCGCCCAGGGGTTGGAGGAGGCGAAGAAGTTTAAAATGAGCACTCACAAAGGGATGCCCATTAGGAAGGGTAACACCAGGAATGGCAACCTTGGTCTATCAACTAGAGTCCATAAGAAGCAGTCCACTCTCGTAAGAGCTGCAGTTCTAAAGTCATGGGGCCTACCTAAGAAGAGAGAAAGGGAGTAGGAGCTAAGTAAGAAAGTGACTAAACGGAGGAGGGGTGGGGCAGTAGGTGACTGAGTATACCAGGGAGGGACCAACTAGGCTAGCTACGGGGAACAGGAGAGAGTTATCGGCTACACCACATAGGAGGAGAGTCTGTTAATATTAATGTGGATGTTTTTGTTCTTTATGTTCAGCCCATGTCAAGGAGGTGGGGGGCGTGGGGACTGGGTTCCATGCCCGCCTTCGCCGTGGGACTCTGTCATGGGAGAGGGGGTTTGGCCCGGAACCGACAGCTAGAGCCTCCTGGCTCAGAGGACTGAGGACCAACAATTTAATAGATATCTGGCGTGAACAACACCAAGGAGAGAGGTTTTACCTTTTACTCCCACCCACACGACAGATACAGCAGGATAGATTACCTCTTTGTGTCTAGCAGAATGTTTTCTCAGATCACCCACACGGGAATCCATGATATTTCATGGTCGGATCATGCACCTGTTGAGCTGCGGTGCTCAGATTTTAGACTAGACAGACCAGCAGCGGAGTTCCTGATAAAAATTCCAGAGATTGAATACAAAGTAGGAACTCGAATCAGGGAATATTTTAAGTAGAACGTCGGCAGTGTTATTTCACATTCCACCCTATGGGAGGCCCATAAGGCAACGCTGAGAGGAGAGCTCATAGGGTTGTCAAGCAGGCGTAAAAGGGAGAAAGATAAAATTATCAAACAAACACAATCCGAATTGGCTATCAAAACTAAACTAAATTTGCTGCTGGTCTCCCGAGCTGAAAAGGAGTTGTCATGGTCTAAACGGAATTTTTTTTGAAAAAGCACACAAGCCAGATGCCCTCCTTGCCAAAAAACTCAGAGACAGAGATCAAAATTTCCGGATACAGACCATTCGGACTAGAAAGGGAGATCTAATTTCTGACCCCAAATTAATAGTAGCAGAATTCAAAGCATATTATGAATCCCTTTATGATTGGGGCGAAAGTCTCACAAAACGGGAACACTATTAGACAACTGAAGGCATTCCTAGAGGGGGCTGGATTACCTAGACTTAACAGAGAGGAAAGGGACGCATTACATGTTGACTTCTCATTAGAGGAGCTCCCAGAGGTAATGAAGACACTAAAGTCATCCAAAGCCCCTGGCCCGGGTGGCTTCTCTAACCTTTATTACAAAAAAATTCAGAATATCTTGGCTCCTCACCTATTAAAATTATTCAATTCCTTTCTGGAGGGTGCCCCCATTCCTGGCTCGATGCTACAAGCGTCAATCTCATTGATACACAAGCAAGGGAAGGACCCAGCAGACTGCAAAAGCTATAGACCCATTTCATTGATCAATTCGGACACTAAAATATTTTCCAAATTATTGGCTAACCGTCTCAATAGAGTTATGCCAAAGCATAATATATGCCCCTACAAGGCAGCACTCTTTAATGACCCCGTTTGTGGGTAACCCTGATTTCGCTCCCGGCCTGCAGAGTAAAGCCTTTACAATTTGGAAACAAAAGAGCCTCACGAGGCTTCGGCATCTGGAGGGCAGAATCTCAATAAAATCCTTCGATCAACTTAAATCCGATAAAGAATTACCAAATTCAGAATTCTTTAGGTACCTCCAGATTCGTGCGTAATGCACTAAAAATCCAAAACGCCTTGAGGCGAACAAATTTCGAGCAGCTCTGTTCAAGAGGTACAGATACCAGGGGATTTATCTCTGGTTTGTAGAGAGGTGATCTGTCCTGCAAAGGACGCCGACATCAAACTGAGTTACAGGGTTAAGTGGGAAGACTTAGGGGAGACTTTAGAAATCGAAGACTGGGACACTATAGTGATGGCGACGGCAAAATGCTCCATCTGCACCACATTAAAGGAGAATGCATACAAAGTCCTGATGAGATGGTATCTTACCCCGAAAAGATTGGCAAAGTTTGTTAAAGGTTACCCCCCTTGGGAACAAAACAATGTGGGGAGCAGGAAGACTTGCTGCACATGCTGTGGGGGTGCGACAAGACGGCCCCGATCTGGGAAGATATTAGAAACTGGCTACAGAATGTACTCGGTCACACGGTCCCTTTGGACCCTTGGTTGTTTCTGTTGGGCAGGCGCACCAAGGGGCTAAACAGATCGGAACATAAATTAATCGCACATTTTGCCACAGCCCCGAGGTGCGAAATCGCGGAATTGTGGAAGCAACCGGAATTACCCAATATCTCAAAACTTCGGAATAGAATTTGGTACGTTTGCCGGATGGAGCAGTTGACGAGTCTGGTCAATGACACTGGCACAAATTTTCTAAAAACATGGGCTTTATGGCTAGCCCAATCAGATATCCCAGGGGTGAATGCCTCCAATAAATTGCTATGATAGCTCGAAATGTATTCTCTTTGGATGGGCGGGTGCTGACTTAGGCAAGCAAGAGACAGGTAGGGTGGGCAGGGGCAAGAACCGCTCGAAATTATGGTCAGAGGTCACAGAAGGAAACTGATCCCTTGCACAAGGGGATATGTGGAATGAAGTCGGGCTGAAGATACCTAGGACTGCATCCCCCCCCCTCCTTACCCCCATCCCTCATGTTTGTCGTCCGGTCTTGTGGCGTCAGTGTGTGTCCCCGTCTATTTAGTTGTTCCTGTGAGTTATAAAACAGAGTGCTGCGGATGCAGAATTATATGGCATTGTGTTGATAGATCTTTGTATGCCTGTATCAAGCACTTAATAAAAATTTTGGTTGGGAAAAAAAATAAGTTTTTCTATCCATTGTGTCTTATTTTTTTCTTGCTTTTTGTAAAAGGGTATTATCATATTTCTTATCTGTTAATCTTATTTCTAAAACGACCGCTTGTTCGTTAAAAATCCCCACCTCTGAGCAATTTCTCTTAATACGTCTCAGTTGTCCTGTAGGGAGGGATATTATTTGCAAGTATGTTAACAAGGGAACCGACATGGCAAATTTTGGACTCACAAATTAAAACATCCACAACGAAGTTGCTCAATACCAGTTGGGAAGATATATCAGTAGTAATGAAGCAGTTTGGAGGATTTTAAGCTTTCCTATTCACGAACGCCACCCAACCGTTGTTCACCTCACTGTTCATTTAGAAAACGGACAGAGAGTATACTTCGCACCTCATAACGCAAAGGCACTTGCTGCTCAACCACCAAACACAACTTTAACTGCCTTCTTTACATTGTGTCAACACGACTCATTTGCAAAGACATTACTATATCCTGACATTCCACGATATTACACTTGGAATACATCTACGAAGAATGTCAAGAAAAGAAAACATGGAGTACCTGTTCCTGGACAAGATGCCGTTGCAAGCAAAGCCTTAGGTCGGGTCTACACAATTCATCCAAACAACGCAGAATGTTTTTTTCTCAGAATGCAACGTAATACAGTTCCAGGACCAACTTCTTTTCAAGATCTCAAAACAGTCAACGGACAACTTTGTCAGACTTATAGAGAAGCTTGCCAAAAGCTTTGTTTACTAGATGATGATGAACACTGTGTAGCCCTGGATAAGTTTGGGCTATGATTCTTTATCCTCCTGGCAGTAATCATCCCCGGTAAGGGCAAGTTTGCCAGGAGTAATCATCGGTTTTCCCCACACACATGCTGTGCAGTGAGGCAGTGAAGATAGTGTCATCAGGCTCTGTGTCCAATCAGTGACACAGGGGTGGTGCCTATTGGAACTACTTATTGCCCAGTACTCCTGAATTTAGCAGTTCCTCTCCCCCTTGAGAGAGGATAGTCTACCCCAGTAAGCTGCCAGGGCTCTGGCAGGCTTTGTGACCCTTCCTCTGGGACAGGTTGGAAACTATTCCTTTCACTCCACTAGGGAGTAAGAGAAGAGCTAGGACAGCTTATAGGGCCCTGACAAGGAGTGATTGTCCAGGGACTTCCTTCGGGTGACAACCCTATGATGTGCGGCTGAGTGACCTGGCTGTAAGATGGGCAGTCTGCCTGGTGGAGAAATAAAGTATATCCTTGATATAGAAACCTTCTTTCCTGAGCCTGAAATCATTCAGGGAGAAGTTGCAGAGAGAATTTCTCCTTCAGAGATTCCTCCCTATCATGCTGGGGATCTGTTGGAGATGGAGGCGCTGTACCAGTGAGTATTACTCGGCTCTACCTCAAAAGCCTGTCCTGATATTCCCCATACCCCCACGGGAGACTCAGGGCCACCTGTTGCGAGCAGGTTTGCACCATCTTAGACCCAGTAACCATGACACCATTTCCCCTAGGGTACCCGACATGAGATTGGGGGGGGGGGGGGGGGAAACAAGGGTTACAACTGGAATACTACATTATCTGAAGCAGCGTTACACTGTTTTCCGGATAAAATACGAAACCTTTTTGCCATTATACTCACCACCTGCCACCCATCCAACCCTAACACTTTATGGGAGACATAGAGAAAATATGAGTGAAGATATACTTGACAAAGCACGGAGAGACAACCCAACACTAGATTTACAATTTTTACCAGAAATTTTCAACGATGTACTCATATTATTAGAAGATAAATGTCTAGCTATCAATAACAAAACACTACTTCAGTTAGGTGTACAACCTCCCCAACGTAATCACCGAGATATACTTAATACATACCTTATGCGAGAGAGAAACTACAATATTGAACATCTAAGAACATACAGTATGTTGCATACAGAAAACCCATGTTAATCGCACAACAATTAACCACATATCATAACATCTTGCATCACATCACAAAGGGAGAAGGTGCAATAATTTTTCTCCATGCACCAGGAGGAACAGGAAAAACTTTTCTCATCAACTTACTCCTTGCCGAAATCATAATGCAAAATCATATAGAACTTGCAATTGCATCCTCTCTTATGGATGGAGGAAGAACAGTACACTCAGCTCTCAAATTACCTCTAAACATTGCCAATGAAGAAAACCCAACATACAGTATAATATTACCAAATCATCTGGTGAAGCACGCGTACTACAAACTTGCAAACTCATTGTCTGGGATGAATGTACGAAGGCTCACAAAAAAACACTTGAAGCCCTTGATAGAACATTAAAGGACTTACGTAACACTAATGAACTCATGGGAGGAGCAGTAGTACTTTTATAGCTGGTGATTTCCGACAAACACTTCTAGCAATATCAAGATCCACACCAGCAGACTAACTTCATGCATACCTTAAAGCTTCAAAACTATGGCAAAACGTCAAACAATATGCGAGTACAACTTTTAGGACAATCAAGTGCACAAGATTTTGCTGACAACCTTCTTCAAATTGGTGAAGGTACTTTACCTACTCACCATCAGGTGAACTGCATTTTCCACCCAATTTTTGTCACATGATGACATCACTTACAGACCTCATACATCACGTCTATCCAAGCATATTACAAAATTACACTAATCACCACTGGCTATGTGAACGAGCCATCCTTGCAGCTAAAAATACTTCTGTTAATGACATCAATCATCAAATTCAAGATATGCTTCCAGGACCACTAACTCAATACAACTCCATGGATACGATTGTGGATAGCGATGAAGCCGTAAACTATCCCACAGAATTCCTAAACTCACTAGAACCCCCGGGAATGCCACCACATCTGCTTTGACTAAAGTTGGATCACCCATCATGCTACTTGGCAATCTAAACACACCTAACCTTTGTAATGGAACAAGACTGCATCAAAACATTACTGCCCAACCGAAAGGCCAAAGGAGATGTCTTCATCCCCCGCATTCCACTGATTCCAACAGACTTGCCCTTCACTTTCAAACACCTACAATTCCCATTCAGACTAGCCTTTGGTATCACCATCAACAAATCACAAGGACAGTCAATCAAGTGCACTGGTATCAACTTAGAATCACCATGTTTCTCCCATGGACAGTTATATGTGGCATGTTCTAGAGTCGGATCACCAAATGAGTTGTATATCTTTGCTCCAACTGGAAATACTAAAAATGTTGTTTATAAACAAGTGTTAAAGCTGTAAAAATGTTACAACAAAAATTCAGTTATCAAATGAGTTTATTCAGTGCACACAATGGAGACAGCTTCAAAACAAAAAAAGCTCTCTCCCAGATAACACGGTATGCCATATATTTATACCCTAAAAACTAAAGCTCCACCCCTTTATGGGGGGGCATGCACGTCAGTAAATGACATCATTTTGTAATACATAACAATACTAAAACTGATGTAAGTTTGCAATACATAACAAATTATGTAAGTGTGCGTCAACTAAAATGACATAATCTTGTAATACATAATACTGGATAAATACGTAAGCTAAAAATCATTATGGGGTTAAATGTGATGTCAGTTCTGCCACCTGGCATATTAGTATGAGAAACAGTTTCATTGTAAGAATCTGAGCTTATCTTAGGCCGAGTCCATAGCAGAGGAAGCCACGCTGAGCCGTGCTGACGCTCCGCGGTGAGCCCCTGCATCCTCCATGAGGATGTCTTTAGAGAGGGCTCACGCGAGCGTCCGCAGGCGTGCTGAGGCGGCAGCAATTTTATCCGACAGGATTTCTGTTTCCAGACCGCGCTGAGCAAGTCACGTGGGCGGCCAACATCCAATCAGAGGTAAGTGAAGCAGAAAAATGGATACATGTAAGTAAAACGTTTGTGATTATTTTTTTGTGTGCCTTTTGCGTTGATTTGTGCTGTGATTGTGCTGTGACTTGTGTGCTGTGATGGATCCAGCACTTATTGAAGACTTGATCAATGAGGTCTCCCTCAGAGATCCATTGTGAAACCAACGTTCCAGAACTAATCATGACAGAAATGTCCACGATAAGCTCTGGAAAGAGATAGCGCAGCTACTTAACACATCACGTAAGTATTTCCCCCCCCTTTCTGCGTATACATGTGTATTTGCATTCCCCCCTAAAAGCGTACCCATACGCCTGTACTTATGTATTTTCCCCTTTTTTCTGCGTATACATGTGTATTTGCATTCCCCCCTAAAAGCATACCCATACGCCTGTACACATGCCAGTAATGGATAGTATCCATAGTATAAAAAATGCATGTTTTATCAATTGCATTTTATATCAAAATTGATGGCATGTTTTTTTATATCTTTTTTGTAGCATCAATAGCAAAAGGGAAGTGGAAAAGCCTTTGTGACGGGTACCGGCTGGAGTTGATGAAGTTCAACCCACCACGTTCAGGGGACCCTAGACCAAGCATCGGTGAAGGCCCATCGACGTGGCCATATTTTGAACTCATGAGTTTTCTGAAAGAGCAAATGCTGCCAGCGAAAACAACATCTAATTTGGAAGAACCCGGAAGCCAGGAAGAGCCCTTCCTGGAGTTGTCTTTCGTGGACGATGACCCGTGTTCACAGCCAGTTTCTTTAGTATCAACGCTGGAACCTACAGCAAAGAAACAGCGTCCCAACACAGATTTGAAGCGCAAAATGGTGCAAATTGAAGAAAATAAATTTGGATTGATGCAAGCCATGATGCAGACAACCAATGAAGAATTGGAATTTTTTAAGAGCTTGGTCCCCTATGTCATGCCTTTGGACAAATTGTCAAAGCTTCGGCTGCGACACAAAATACAAGAACTTGTATTTGATGCGGTGGCCGAAGTTGAGGCACATAACTAGAACTGTATTTGCAAATTATAAAAATTTCCGTTAAAATTAAAGTTACACTAAATAATCTTACCAATGTAGTTCAATAAATATTTATATTGTTCATTTAACTTTTTGTGTGTGTTTAGTCTCCATTTATGGATTTAGATTATACAATTGTTAAAAAAATTATAAAAAAAAAGACAAAGTTATCACCACCACATATTTACTGACTGTCACACACACTCACAGACTCCATCTCCTCCCACCGCGTTTATTTTATCTCCATCCAGTATCATTTAGTTGGAGGTTAGTAGGTAGGTAAATGAGAATTTTCACAGGTAGTGTAGGACCTGCATAATGGTCATGCCGTGACTGCAGGCTTAGGCCTCGTTCAGGGTGCTGGCTTCGGAGGCAGGGCGTGCTGACGTGCTTGCTGCAGTGAGAAACAAAGTATTCAATTTGAATACTTGTTTTCAAGGTAGCTACTGCCCTGCCTCCGAAGCCAGGCGTTGCCGCTGACGACAGCTCAGTAAACGAAAATTTCGTTTCTTGGAGCTGAAGCCGCGTCACAGGGACCAAGGCAGCCAATGAAATCATTCTTCAGAATGATTTCATGGCTGCAGCTTGGATACTTTAACCCTGCAGCCTGTAGCCCCGCCCCCTCCCCAACGCTGAAAAGGCAGCTGGGGGATAATCACATGTCGCCAGCAAACTCCCAGCACTGCCTCCCGCACGCCCCCCCTCCGAGCCCTCAGCTGCCTCCCTGAACGAGCCCTTATAACGCTTCGGCCAAAGAGAATACCAACATTGAAGTATTTAACTATGCATTTTGTTACATTTGATGTAGCATTGGGTATCTTTGTCTTTTGTTGAAAATATTAAAATAAACAGACTGCACTGTAAATGTTTTTTCAGTATTATAACAAGAAAACATTTCATTTAAACTTGGGTGGGTTTTTTTCGGGGGGGGGGAGGGAGGCGCTCCTTTCATTTGTCCCGGACCCCATGATTTCTGTTGGCGGCCCTGCATATTGCTTGGTCTGCACCTATAACAGAGTAAATGTCTATATAACTATGCCTGAGAAAAGGGAGCAGCTCCCTCACACAGGCAGCATGTCCCTTTATAGAGGAAGGAGGACCACATCAGTGTTAATTTAAA